>NC_057800.1:520584985-520725707 GCF_018294505.1 Triticum aestivum
GCCAGCCACCGTCGCGATTTGGAGGCCTCCGACCAGATCTTCCTCCCAACCACGACTTGGGTTGCGCTCCCCCGTCGAGCGAGCCCCACCACGGCTGCTGGCGTGCTGGCCGTCGAGCGAGCCCCACCACGGCGACGAGCCGACGACCACCACCTTCTCCTTCCCCTCCTCCGGCCAGATCCACCCGGTGCCCCTCCGACGCTTGACGTTCATATCCATACCGAGCAGGCATTGTGGGCTTGGAAAATTAGGTTTCCTTTCCCATGGTCTCACCCGTTCTTCTATAAAATCTATTTCTATTTTGTTTTGTTCTTGCTGCTCTCCTTTCTTTCCTTATTATTTTTGTTTATGTTTTAATTCCAGTGCGACTACCTACAGGCCGGTGTGGTGGAACTTGGATCATGTAGAACTCCAGCCATGCAATTTTGTTGTCCGTGTCATGGATTTTTTATAGTTTGTTTGTTTCTTCCAGCTCTCCTTGCTACCTACAAATTTCTGTCTGTGTTATAAAACTCCAGTGCTACTACGATGTGCTAGTGGAATACATGCATGGCTGACACCAACGTGTTTGCGATCAGAATCCTTATTGTTTCTAGCTATACATTCATTCACGGCCTAACAAAGCATCAACGTGTTACTACAAAGTCCACATCCTGAAGAACTTTATATCTGTCGCAAAAAAGAAACATTATATGTTCGGTACTTTACCTTTTTTATCTGAAGAACTTTATGGTATGTTAACGAAAGTTGACCAGCTTTAAAAAAACGAAAGTTGACCAGACTACATCATATAACTAAAAACTACGAGTAGTTTCACAAAAAATCTGCTCATCCCGTGGTAATGTGCATAGCAGATAAGCTTGTGGGATTGGCCTGCCACCTGTAGGCGAGCACTGGGAGGGAAAAGGCAGCATGCGATGCATAGGAGCTAGTGACAAAACGAATCTATAGCCCATGGTCCCGCATGTGGTCACATCGAATGAATACGGCTGGATATACATAAGGTAGAAAATCATGTGCTAGTGGAATACATGCATGGCTGACACCACAGTGGGCTCTGTTGATTGGACTGCATGCCTGGATGAGCGGCCGTGATATACGCTGCGTATGGAACGCGACTGTAAAAAACCGCGTCCAAACTTCAGTCCGTTTCCCAACAATCGTCTCTGAAACCCTCGGGCCGGCCTATCACGACTTTTTCTTCCTCCCCGCAGTTGGAACGCGCGGTAGGATCCTCCTCGCCTGGCAAAACCAGGTCATGCCCATCTCTAACCCCATCCTCGGGCGCCATCACATAACGGCGCTAGTCTCCTCACCGGATGGTGATCGACCCTGGTGGATTACTGGGGTGTACGGCCCCCAGCACGACAAGGAGAAGATCAAGTTTCTGGCTCATCTTCATGATGAGCGCGCTTCCCGCATTGGTCCCTAGCTCCTCGGCGGGGACTTCAAAATGATTCTTTCCGCCGCCGACAAGAATAATGATCGTCTGAACCGCCGCATTATGCACCGCTTCCGCCGCTTCTTGGCCGATCACGAGTTGCGTGACTTATACATGATTGACAGGAGATATACTTGGTCCAACGAGAGGGATCAGCCTACCCTAGTGCGGAACGACCGCATCCTCTGCACTTCTACCTGGGAGAGCCTCCACCCTCACTGCTTCCTCCAGTGTCTCTCGTCTGGTGCATCAGACCACTGCCCTCTGTTGGTCGATTGCACCCCCAGGAGTTTGGGTGCCCGGAGATTCCATTTCGAGAGGTTTTGGCCGCAGCTTGATGGTTACCTAGACGTCGTGTCCGAGGCCTGGCTTTCTCTCCCGCCGGACCCAGATCCCTTTCGCACTCTAGTTCTGCGGCTCAAGGCCACTTCTTGGCGCCTGCAGAGCTGGAGTTCTCACACCATCGGCAACATTGGGCTGCGACTGCAGGTCGTGCGCGAGCTCGTCGCCCGACTGGACGCCACGCAGGATATGCACACACTCACCAGCTCTGAATTCTGGCTCCGCCGCAAGCTGAAAGGAGCTTACCTGGGGCTCGCGAGTCAGGACCGGTCGATCGCCAGGCAACGCACTAGATTCTCCTGGCTCAAGAATGGGGAGGCCGGCTCGGTCTTTCTGCGAATCCACGTTGCGCACAGGAAACAGCGCAACCACATACAGTCCTTGCAGGTGGGGGACAACTACATATCTAAGCCTGGGGCCATGGCCGACGTGGCTTTTGAGCACTTTTCTGCCATCCTGGGCACCGCTAGCGAGCGCTCTTGCATGCTCAATCAGCTGTGAGTTTGATCCTGGTGCTTTTGATCTCGCGACACTCGACATTGGAAGAGATCTGGACCGCGGTTAAAAGCTTGCCATCCGGGAAGGCGCCTGGCCCCGACGGCTTTTTGGCGAAGTTCCTCCGTTCCCGCTGGCCGGTGATCAAGGAGGATATTTGCGCCGCCTTCAGCAAGTTATACGCCATGAATCGGCGAGGATTCCAGAAGCTCAATGAGGTCTTCATCACCTTGCTGCCAAAATGGCCTGACGCCTTCACGCTTGGTGACTACAGACCAATCAGCTGGATCCACTTGTTTCCCAGGTTGTTCGCCAAAGTTCTCTCCCTCCGCCTGGCACCCAAGCTGCAGACGATGGTCTCAATCAACCAGAGCGCGTTCATCTCCGGGCGGTGCATCCACGATAATTTCCTACTGGTGCAGCAGACTACGCGCCTACTCTATAATCTGAAGCTGCCTCGATTCCTCCTGAAGCTAGATATCGCTCGCGCTTTCGACTCAGTTTCATGGGCATTCATCTTGGAGGTGCTCAAACAACTGGGATTTGGCAGCCGATGGCGTGTGGATCTCCATTTTGCTCTCTACGGCATCCACTAGAGTCTTCATCAATGGCAGCCCCGGCGAAGCGATTGACCATGCTTGTGGTCTGCGTCAAGGCGACCCTGTCTCGCCCATGATCTTTACCTTGACCATGGATGTGCTCAACTCCATCCTCACTCAAGCGGCGGCCACAGGAGTTCTCCAAAGGCTGACGGCCAGACATGCGGCAACCAACATATCTCTCTACGCGGATGACGTGGTTGTGTTTTGCCACCCACACCCGGACGACCTGATGGCGATCCACGAGATCCTGCGAGTCTTCGGGGACGTGTCTGGCATGAGGACTAACTTCGCCAAGTGTGCAGCGGTCCCAATCCGATGCTCCATCAAGCAACAGCTCCAGGCCACGCAGCTCTTGGACTGTCGCGCTGCACAATTCCCCATGACTTACCTGGGTATTCCCCTGTTCATCCGCAAGCCCACGGCCTCTGCTCTGCTCCCGCTCACCGATAAGCTATCTCGCAAGCTATCAACCTGGAGGGGATCCATGCTCTCTCATGGTGAAAGACTGGCCTTCGTGCGCCACGTCCTTTCTGTGATGCCTATGCATATCCTAATGGAGATCGCTCTCAACAAGAACATCCTTGCTAAAGTGAACAAGATCATTCGAGGCTTCCTTTGGGCTGGCCGCAAAGGCGCCCGCGGCGGCCAATGCATGGTCAATTGGGCGCGAGTCTGCCGCCCCCTCTCCCTTGGGGGACTTGGGGTGCGTGATCTGCATCGTGTCGGATCGCGTTGCGAGTGCGCTGGCTTTGGTTGCAGCACACAGACCCGTGAAGGCCTTGGGCCCTCCTCCATCTACCCTCGGACCTAGATGCCAGCGCCATGTTTCGTGCCTCCACGACCTGGATGGTGGGCGCTGGGCTCAATTGTCGATTCTGGACGGGTCACTGGATTAACGGCAGCTCCGTGGCCGAGATCGCCCCTCTCATCTTTGCCCAAGTCCCTCATCGTCGTCGGAAATATCGCACCATGTGCGATGGCCTCCACCAACGTTCTTGGGTTCAGGACATTCAGGGTGCTCTCAGGCCCATGGCATTGCTGCAGTACATCGATCTATGGCGCATGATGAACCAAGTGCAACTCTCTGAAGCCCCAGGCCAGCTAATTTGGCGTTGGACCTCCTCCGGCGCGTACACCGCCAAGTCTTGCTATGAGAAGCTCTTCGTGGGTGCCATCCCTGATCCAAACTGGTGTCTCATTTGGAAGACCTAGGAGCCTCTCCAGATCAAATTCTTCCTCTGGCTTTCCCTCCTTGACCGCTACTGGATAGTTGTGAGACTCGAGAGGCATGGGTTGCCACACGAGGACTCTTTGCGTGTTATGCGACCAAGCCGAGGAGTCCATGCGGCATCTCCTCGCGGACTGCCCTTTCTCCAGACAGGTTTGGTTCGACGTCATCGCGTGGTGCAGTCTACCCATCCAGCCTCCCGAGCTAGGCCTGGCTTTCGTGGAATGGTGGGCGCGCTCTAGTGCATCTGCACCTCCCTCTATGCAGAAAGGGCTGAACGTTATTATCTCCTTGACGGCTTGGGAGATCTGGAAGCACTGGAACGGAGCGATCTTCGACAACATTCGCCCATCTAAACAGCACCTACTCGACCTCATTCGAGATGAGGCACGGTTGTGGGCTAGGGCAGGAGCAACCGGAGTCGCTAACATCATTGGCACTGGTTAATTAGTCTAGCTAGGGTTAAGCAGCCCCTTTTCTGCTGCTTAGGTGTTCTCTCTTTCGCCGCTTACCGTGTACAATCCGAGTGTAACACCAACATCTTGTACTCTTTTTCTACCTATCAATGAATGATATGCAGGCTTTGCGTATTCGTGAAAAATAAAGCACTTAATTAGGTGCTTAGGCTGCTGGCAATGTACCCATGTTTGGGGTGCTAAGCATATTAAATAGCTTGGTAACTATACTCCCCAATGGATTGGTGCTTAGCTTCTTGTAGCTAAACTTTTTTCATTGAGGCTAGTCATAGTGGGAGTAATATAAGTAGTAACATAGATGCCACATAAGCAAAAATGGTGAGGTGGCAAGTAGTTAATGAGGAGAGAGGAAAATAGAGTAACATAAGACCTCTTCCAATGCAAATGTGCTTAGATGAGGTGCTAAGTACATTAAATACCTTAGCAACTCAACTTCCCAATGCATAAGTGCTTAACTTGTTATTGCTAAGCACACTTTATTAAATGAGTTAGCACCTAAAGTCTTTCATGCATTGGTCAAATTGTTTCATTTAAGTGATTTGCCTAGGTTCTCGCGCTTGGCATTGGTTCTTCCTGGGGTCACCAAAGTGCTCTCTCCCACTTCTTAAATATTATGCCATGTCATTTTTTCGCTTACGTCGCATCTTAGCACCTGTCCACGGTGGAGCACTCGGAAGGGCCTAATATGTTACCATCACATAGCGCTTCCCGATGCAAAATGAGTCTACAAAGTAATAAATGAAAACATCTATGTTACCACACATATGACACTACCCACTATAGAGATAGTAACATAGACCAATAACATATTGATGCGGCTTGAAGCTACGTTGGTATTTCCTCAAAGAGGAAGGGATGATGTAGCATAGCGATGGTAGGTATTTCCCTCAGTGATGAAACCCCAAGGTTATCAAACCAGTAGGAGAACCAAGCAAGAATACGTAAATGGTACCTGCACAGAAATAATAAATACTCGCAACCCGGCATATTAAAGGGTTTGTCAATCCCTTTCGGGTAATGGCGCCAGAAATTGGTAAACGGACGTGAATAAATTGTAGTAGATTGATAGATCTAACACCAAATAAAATAAATAAGAATAAATTGCAGCAAGGTATTTTTGTATTTTTGGTTAAATAGATCTGAAAATAAAAGGCAAATAAAATAGACCGCGAAGGCAAATAATATGAGAAAGTGACCCGGGGGATGTAGGTTTCACTAGTGGCTTCTCTCGAGAAAAATAGCAAACAGTGGGTGAACAAATTACTGTTGGGCAATTGATAGAACTTTAAATAATCATGATGATATCCAAGCAATGATCATTATATAGGCATCACATCCAAGATTAGTAGACCGACTCCTGCCTGCATCTACTACTATTACTCCACACATCGACCGCTATCAATCATGCATCTAGTGTATTAAGTTCATGGAGAAACGAAGTAATGCAATAAGAATGATGATATGATGTAGACAAGATCTATTTATGTAGAAATAGACCCCATCATTTTATCCTTAGTAGCAACGACACATACGTGTCGGTTCCCCTTCTGTCACTGGGATCAAGCACCATAAGATCGAACCCACTACAAAGCACCTCTTCTCATTGCAAAATAGATAGATCAAGTTAGCCAAACAAAACCAAATATCAAAGAAGAAATATGAGGCTATAAGCAATCATGCATATAAGAGATCAAAGAAACTCAAATAACTTCCATGGATAAAAAGATATAGATCTGATCATAAACTCAAAGTTCATCGGATCCCAACAAACACACCGCAAAAGAATTACATCATATGGATCTCCAAGAGACCATTATATTGAGAATCAAACGAGAGAGAGGAAGCAATCTAGCTACTAACTACGGACCCGAAGGTCTACAAAGAACTACTCACGCATCATCGGAGAGGCACCAATGGAAGTGGTGAACCCCTCTGTGATGGTGTCTAGATTGGATCTGGTGGTTCTGGACTCTGCGGCGGCTGGAATTGATTTTCGTCGGCTCCCCTAGGGTTTCTGGAATATTGGGGTATTTATAGAGTAAAGAGGCGGTCCGGGGGCACCCGAGGTGGGCACAACCCACCAGGGCGCCCCTGGGCCTCCAGGCGCACCCTGGTGGGTTGTGCTCCCCTCGGAGCAGCCCCCAAGTGCTTCTTTAGCCCATTGGTTGTCTTCTGGTCAAAAAAATCCACAAAAAGTTTCGCTGTGTTTGGACTCCGTTTGGTATTGATTACCTGCGATGTAAAAAAACATGCAAAAAATAGCAACTGACACTTGGCACTATGTCAATAGGTTAGTACCAAAAAATGATATAAAATGACTATAAAATGATTATAAAACATCCAAGATTGATAATATAACAGCATGGAACAATCAAAAATTATAGATACGTAGGCGACGTATCACATATGCATGTTACTAATCTATCTTACTCTCCACTATGACCAGCCGAATGATTTAGCACCTAAAGTGCTTCATGCATTGATGGTATTCTTTCATTTATGCCTAGGTTCACACACTTGGCATTGTTTCTTTTCAGGGTCACCACATTCATCTATCATCTCTTAATTACCTTGCCACATCACATTTTTTGTCTACATGGCACTTTTAGCACATGTACAACGTGGAGCATTTGGGAAGGGCTAAGAGGAAGAAATCAAGTCTAACATATGCATTGCCTCATCTCACTCTTGATGTTCTTAGATTCATCTCAAAATTTCCAACATTTGTCTATAATACTTGTTGCTTTGTGAATAGACAATCATTAGCTTTTTCGGAATGAAATGCGCCATTAATTCATTAACTAAAACTAATTCCATACATTAGGGAAGTAGGTATGATTACAAGACAAAAAAAGATGTTGTATTACACGGACTCAACGCTCAAGGGTGACTCACGGTGATGGGTAGCACTCTTCATCCCCGATCCCCGCGTGACAGGAGTGCTGGTCTACCGTCGGGGGTCTATGCTCCGCATGAAAGCTGTTGGGAAATGGAGCATGCAATTTAAAAAAATCCCTTTCTCACGCAATATATATCTAGGAGATGCATAGCAATGAGAGGGGGAGAGTGTCTCCATGTACCCTCGTAGACCAAAAGCGGAAGTGTTTGACAACGCGGTAAGTCGAACTTCTTCACACACACACACACACACACAGACATAGGTTGGAGGGGAGGGGAGGCAGCCAAGGTGGGGTCCTACCAAATCGGCCTTCCCCCTTTCCTATTCCTATTCGGAGTAGGAAGGGAAGAGGGGGGAGGGGGAATCCTATTCCCTTTTTCCTTTCCTTCTCCAATTTGGCCAGCCCATATGGGGGGCGCACTAGCCCCTTTGTGGCTGGTGTGTTTCCCCTCTTGGCCCATAAGGCCCATACCTTTTGTCGGGGGTGCCCGGAACCCCTTCCGGTGACCCGATAAGTACCCAGTGCATCCCAAAACACTTCTGGTGTCCGAATACCATCGTCCTATATATCAATCTTTACCCATCGACCATTTTGAGACTCCTCGTCATGTCCGTGATCTAATCCAGGACTCCGAACAACATCCGGTCACCAAATCACATAACTCATATAATACAAAATCATCATCGAACGTTACGCGTGCGGACCCTACGGGTTCGAGAACTATGTAGACATGACCGAGACACCTCTCCGGTCAATAACCAATAGTAGAACTTGGATGCTCATATTGGTTCCTACATATTCTACGAAGATCTTTATCGGTCGGACCGTTATGACAACATACGTTATTCCCTTTGTCATCGGTATGTTACTTGCCCGAGATTCGATTGTCGGTATCTTCATACCTAGTTCAATCTTGTTACCGGCAAGTCTCTTTACTCTTTCCGTAATACATCATCTTGCAACTAACTCACTAGTCACTTTGCTTGCAAGGCTTCTTATGATGTGTATTACCGAGAGGGCCCAGAGATACCTCTCTGATACTCAGAGTGACAATTCCTAATCTCGATCTATGCCAACCCAACAAACACCTTCGGAGATACTCGTAGAGCATCTTTATAATCACCCAGTTATGTTGTGGCGTTTGATAGCACACAAGGTATTCCTCTGGTATCCGGGAGTTGCATAATCTCATAGTCAAAGGAATATGTATATGACATGAAGAAAGCAATAGCAATAGAACTGAATGATCAATTTGACAAGCTAATGGATGGGTCTTGTCCATCACATCATTCTCCTAATGATGTGATCATGTTCATCAAATGACAACACATGTCTATGGTTAGGAAACTTAACCATCTTTGATTAACGAGCTAGTCTAGTAGAGGCTTACTAGGGACACTGTGGTTTGTCTATGTATCCACACATGTATCAAGTTTCTAGTTTATACAATCTTAGCATGAATAATAAACATTTATCATGATATAAGGAAATATGAATAACTACTTTATTATTGCCTCTAGGGCATATTTCCTTCAGCCTCCCACTTGCACTAGAGTCAATAATCAAGTTCACATCGCCATGTGATTTAACACCAATAGTTCACATCTTTATGTGATTAACACCCATAGTTCACATCGCCATGTGATCAACACCCAAATGGTTTACTAGAGTCAATAATCTAGTTCACATCAATATGTGATTAACACCCAAAGATTACTAAGGTGTGATCATGTTTTGCTTGTGAGAGAAGTTTAGTCAACGGGTCTGACACATTCAGATACGGATTTTTTTTTGCAAATTTCTATGTCTACAATGCTCTGCATGGATCTACTCTAGCTAATTGCTCCCACTTTCAATATGTATCCAGAACGAGACTCTGAGTCATCCGGGTCGGTGTAAAAGCTTGCATTGATGTAACTCTTTACGACGAACTCTTTATCACCTCCATAACTGAGAAACATTTCCTTAGTCCTCTAAGGATAACTTTGACCGTTGTCCAGTGATCCACTCCTGGATCACTATTGTACCCCCTTGCCAAAATCATGGCAAGGTACACAATAGGTCTAGTATACAACATAGCATACTTTATAGAACCTATGGCTGAGGCATAGGGAATGACTTTCATTCTCTTTCTATTTTCTGATGTGGTCAGGTTTGAGTCTTACTCGACTTCATACCTTGCAACACAGGAAGGAACTCCTTCTTTGACTATTCCATTTTGAACTACTTCAAAAATCTTGTCAAGGTATGTACTCATTGAAAAACAAATATCAAGCGTCTTGATCTTTCTCTATAGATCTTGATGCCCAATATGTAAGCAGCTTCACCGAGGGTTTTCATTGAAAAATTCTTATTCAATTATCCTTTTATGCTATCCAGAAATTCTATATCATTTCTAATCAGCAATATATCATCCACATATAATATCAGAAATGCTACAGAGCTCCCACTCACTTTCTTGTAAATACAGGCTTTTCCGAAAGTCTATATAAAACCATATGCTTTGATCACCTCATCAAAGCGTATATTCCAACTCCGAGATGCTTGCATGATATGTCTCCGTCGCATCTACTTTTCCAAACATTTTTGCCCTTGTTTTGGACTCTAACTTGCATGATTTGAATGGAACTAACCCGGACTGACGCAGTTTTCAGCAGAATTACCATGGTGTTATTTATGTGCAGAAACAAACGTTCTCGGAATGAGCTGAAACTTCACGGAGAAACTTTTTGGAAAATATAAAAAGTACCTACAAAATATGAAGGCCAGGGGGCCCGCCACCTATCCACGAGGGTGGGGGACGCGCCTGCCCCCTAGGGCGCGCCCCCTACCTCGTGGGCCCCCTGGTGCCTCTTCAACTCCAACTCTAACTCTATATATTGTGTTTCGGGGAGAAAAAAATCAGGGAGAAGAATTCATCACGTTTTATGATACGGAGCCGCCGTCAAGCCCTAAAACCTCTCGGGAGGGCTGATCTGGAGCCCGTTCGAGGCTCCCGAGAGGGGAATCCGTCGCCATCATCATCATCAACCATCCTCCATCACCAATTTCATGATGCTCACCGTCGTGCGTGAGTAATCCCATCGTAGGCTTGCTGGACGGTGATGGGTTGGATGGGATCTATCATGTAATCGAGTTAGTTTTGTTAGGGTTTGATCCCTAGTATCCACTATGTTCTGAGATTGATGTTGCTATGACTTTGCTATGCTTAATGCTTGTCACTAGGGCCCGAGTGCCATGATTTCAGATCTGAACCTATTATGTTTTCATCAATATATGAGTGTTCTTGATCCTATCTTGCAAGTCTATAGTCACCTATTATGTGTTATGATCCGTTAACCCCGAAGTGACAATAATCGGGATACTTACCGGTGATGACCGTAGTTTGAGGAGTTCATGTATTCATTATGTGTTAATGCTTTGTTCCGGTACTCTATTAAAATGAGGCCTTAATATCCCTTAGTTTCCGTAAGGACCCCGCTCCCACGGGAGGGTAGGACAAAATATGTCATGCAAGTTCTTTTCCATAAGCACGTATGACTATGTTCGGAATACATGCCTACATTATATCAATGAACTGGAGCTAGTTCTGTGTCACCCTAGGTTATGATTGTTACATGATGAACCGCATCCGGCATAATTCTCCATCACCGATCCATTGCCTAAGAGCTTTCCATACATTGTTCTTCGCTTATTTACTTTCCCGTTGTTATTGCTATCATCACTACAAAATACCAAAAACATTACTTTTACTACCGTTACCTTTTGCTACCGTTACCACTACTATCATATTACTTTGCTACTAAACACTTTGCTACAGATACTAAGTTTCCAGGTGTGGTTGAATTGACAACTCAGCTGCTAATACTTGAGAGTATTCTTTGGCTCTCCTTGTGTCGAATCAATAAATTTGGGTTGAATACTTTACCCTCAAAAACTGTTGCGATCCCCTATACTTGTGGGTTATGAAGACTATTTTCTGGCGCCATTGCCGGGGAGCATAGCTCTATTCTTTGAGTCACTTGGGATTTATATCTGCTTGTCATTATGAAGAACTTGAAAGATCCAAGAACCAAGATTTATCCCTCAACTACGAGGAGAGGTAAGGAACTGCCATCTAGCTCTGCACTTGATTCACCTTCTGTTTTGAGTAAGCTTGCGACACCTAAAACTGCTTCTGCTATTCGTTCTGATATGTCGCATATTATTGATAATGCTACTTCTGCTATACATGATACTTATGATGAAACTACTTCTATGCTTGATACTATCGTGCCACTTGGTGAATTTCTTGATGAACAACTGGCTAGGGCTAGAGAGATTGAAAATATTGAATCTGATAATACTGATGAAAGTGATGATGATGAATCACTTGTTATTCCTAAGGGTTATGTTTTTGATCAAGAAGCCTCTTTAGCTATTTTAGCTTGCAAAGATATATACGAACTTAAGAGGTTATTAGCTAAATGGAATAAGCAATCTCTAAATGCTAGAATGAAACCTGACCCTGCTTTTGCTACTTCACCTATTTGTGTTACCTCTGTTGATCCTAATATAATTACTTTGGTTGAATTTGATACTTTTCATGGTTATGAATCTAAAACTGTGGTGGCACATCTTACTAAATTAAATGATATAGCCACCCTGTTCACGACTGATGAGAGAACTCGTTACTTTTATATCCTTAAAATATTTCCGTTCTCATTAAAGGGTGATGCTAAGATATGGTTTAATTCTCTTGATCCTGGTTGTGTGCGTAGTCCCCAGGATATAATTTATTACTTCTCTGCTAAATATTTCCCTACTCATAAGAAACAAGCTGCTTTAAGGGATATATATATAATTTTGTGCAAATTAAAGAAGAGAGTCTCCCACAAGCTTGGGGGAGGCTTCTCCAATTACTTAATGCTTTGCCTGATCATCCTCTTAAGAAAAATGAAATACTTGATATCTTTTATAATGGACTAATCGATGCTTCTAGAGATTACCTAGATAGTTGTGTTGGTTCTGTTTTCAGGGAAAGAACACCAGATGAAGCTGAAATTCTATTGAATAATATGTTGACAAATGAAAATAATTGGACACCTCCGGAGCCAATTCCTGAGCCTATTCCTAAACCAACTCCGAAGAAGAGGGGTATTCTATTTCTCAGTCCTGAAGATATGCAAGAGGCAAAGAAATCTATGAAAGAAAAAGATATTAAAGCCGAAGATGTTAAGAATTTACCTCCTATTGAAGAAATACATGGTCTTAATTTACCGCTTGTTGAAGAAACATATGATCTTGATCCATCACCTATTGAAGAAACTCATGGTCTTGATAACCCAACACAAGTAGTAAAGGTAAATTCTCTCTATAGATATGATAAAGCTGAAATCCCATTTACTAAGTTTGCTAGCCCATGCTTAGATGAGTTTGATAAATTTATGGCTAAGCAAGAACACTTTAATGCTTATTTTGGTAGACAATTGAAATACAATTCAAATATGCTTGAACACTTGGGTGATTATATGGCTAATGTCAAAGGTGAACTTAAACTTATTAGTAAACATGCTTCTATGGTTACCACTCAAGTAGAACAAGTACTTAAAGCTCAAAATGACGTGCTCAATGAATTGAATAGTAAGGATAATGATAATGTTGTTAGAGTGGCTACTAGAACTGGTAGAATGACTTGGGAACCTTTGTATCCTGAAGGCCGCCCTAAGAGAATTGAGCAAGATTCTCAGAGAAATAATATAGATGCACCTAGTCCTTCTAAAAGGAAGAACAAGAAAAATGATAGGACTTTGCATGCTTCTAGTGAACATGTTACTGAAACACCTGAGAATCCAAATGGTATTTCTATTTCTGATGCTGAAACTCAATCTGGTAATGAACCTGAAACTAGTGTTAATGATAATGTTCATGATGATGCTCAACCTAGTAATGATAATGATGTAGAAATTGAACCTGTTGTTGATCTTGATAACCCACAATCAAAGAATCAACGTTATGATAAGAAAGACTTTGTTGCTAGGAAACATGGTAAAGAAAGAGAACCATGGGTTCAGAAACCCATGCCTTTTCCTCCCAAACTGTTGGGGATATTACTACCAGTATGACCCGCCCAGGAGGGGCTGGGTCAACCCTAATGGCGGGTTACATAAGAAGCTCAATACACATTCAAGATGATAGTTTATTAAGCATATAGAAGGCCCGATATTGTAAACCGTCGTATGTAGGGAAAGACTTGTAAAGAAAGGCATGTAAAGGAAGTCACCGAGCCAGACACGGTTATGAGCCGGCCGGGACTCTCTAGGCCACCAGGCGTCAACCCATGTATATAAGGGGACGACCCGGTGGCGGCTTAGGTTAAGAAACAACCAAGTCGATAACCAAGCCGGCGAGTTGAGCCCCTTGGAGATCGAAACTTTAGCAATACCAATCCCAACTAGACGTAGGCTTTTACCTTCATCGTAAGGGGCCGAACTAGTATAAAAACTCTCTCGTGTGTCCCTTGTCCCGATTAACCCCTTTAAGCTTCCTAGTGCGATGGCCCTACGACTAAGTCCTTGCTCTAGGACATCTTCCATGTCAACTCCACGACAGTTGGCGCCCACCGTGGGGCCAGCGCATGGTGGATTTGAGTTCTTGAAGAGCAACTTCGAAGGGCTCAAGGGATACGTTGTGGGCCAAATGACCAAGAGTCGTCGCAACAAGCTCTACATCGACGACGAAGGCTGGGGCCCCGAGGCTGGCTCAATCGAGTACGGGTACCGGGTCCCCTTCGGCGGAATTCACGTCTTCATCGGCCGGATCGGCGAGTCAGGCCCTGAGCTGGACGTGCACACCAACCTCATCGAAACGGCTCAGCGCGCCAGGACCGCCCATGTTTAATCTGTCATGAAACATGCCTTCG
This sequence comes from Triticum aestivum, assembly GCF_018294505.1. NCBI lineage: Eukaryota > Viridiplantae > Streptophyta > Magnoliopsida > Poales > Poaceae > Triticum > Triticum aestivum. The sequence goes on from NC_057800.1 coordinate 520,599,371, forward strand.
TAGGCTATATCCATGGCGGTGAATACTCCGAAGGATCGATGGAAGGCGGGGAGACGGCCATCTGCTCTGATACTGCATCATCAACAGGTGAGACGGACTCATTGTACCAGCTGCAAGACGTCATGCTCAGGGGCTGTTCCGATGGTAGCAGTATTTCGGACCCTCTTGAGCCGCCGAATTGGGCCGGAGTCTTCATGGCGGGGACGCAGCCCGGGCAGAATTCTACCGCATCGGCAGCGGCAGCTACCGGGTCGGCAGCAGCTGGATCAGGAGACCCTGCATGCCCCCCAACTCAGATTCTAATGGACCTCATGGATCGGCTGACGACTCTGTTAACCGCTGCGGTAGAGCCGGCGGATAAAGCCTAGCACGACGCAGAAGTGGCACGCATGCGGGAGGAGATGGCGCAAGCTAAAGAAAATCTAGCCGCGGAAGAAACCTGGATGGTAGCAGAATGAGTAGCTCTGGACGCTCGTGCTCAGCAACTTCAAGCAGAAACTTTCCGACTCTCGGTGGATCTTAACGCATCAAACAAGGTCACGAGGAGGAGGCATCAGAAAAATCAATCGCGCCTGCCTCTAACGCTGGATCCGAGGAACCTGTTCCCTACACCCGGGGCTGGGGGGAGCCACCCGCCGGAGGCAAACCGGGTCACAACACCCGGTGCACCAGTTCAGCCACGCACCATGGAGCCACCTCGTGTAAATACAGTTCCTCCTCGTTATGTGTCAACACCTCCGGGTCACTTCCTCAACCCCCTAGAAAACCTCATTGCAGCGTCGGATCGTTTGGCGGCTCTCCCAATGGAAGGCAACTCGCCAGCAGCAATTGAAACCCGGAGGGTGAGAGAACTACTTCAGACAGTTCTGGCCCAGCAGGATGCATACTCCTACAGTTGAGACAGGATTCATTCAACTCCTCGCCCAAGCCGGAGCCCGAATTACAGTAGGCATATGGAGTCTGTAGAGATGTCAAGTAATGCTCAACGTAACAACCGGCCATATAGGCATGAGCCGGTGCGGGCGGGAGCCCTTAACTTGGCAGATCAAGAGAGGATACGTCAAGAGGCGGAACGAGCGACTCTAGTAGCAGCAGAGCAGGCGGCTCATCAAACCTTTCTGGCTTATCCAGCAACCTCGGTTGAGGCAGGAGTGGCCACAAGAACCGGAGGCGTACCTTGCTTGGTACTGGCCATACGCAATGAGCGGTTGCCAAAAGATTTCAAGGGGCCTCATAAGGTGCCTAATTACACGGCTGACCTACAGCCGGGGGCTTGGATTGAGAGTTATGAGATGGCTATGGAGTTGTTGGAGGTTAGCGACGCTGCAATGGCCAAGTATTTTACCATGATGTTGGATGGAATAGCTCGGACCTAGTTGAAGGGATTGCCACCCAATTCTATCGGCTCATGGGCAGAGTTGAAAGCGCAGTTCATCCAGAACTTTAAGGACACGTGTAAGCAGCCAATGTCGATTGTGGACCTGACCAATTGCAAGCAAGAGGATGGTGAATCTACAACCCATTGCGTGTGTCAGGTCGAGGAGATAATACATTCCTCTGATAAGCTGGATGCCGGCTCAGCAGTTTTGATGTTGGAGAAAAATTGCCATTTTGAACCTCTGAAGCAGAAGCTGGGGCGGCTTAAACGTGACTGTAATGACATGGGAATGTTGATGGCAGCTCTTGTCAAGTATCCTGATTCTGATACCACCAAGGATCCGGTATCTGACGAAGAAAAGGCAACGAAGGGAAAGAAGAATGGCAATGGCAAGGGTCACCAGCATAACCCGGTGAATCAGGGAGGTAATAAATGTAAGGCCAATGAGTTTGTTGCTAATACCAATGTGCAGGGTGGTAATCAGCGGCGCAAGGGCAGACAGCCCCCTCAGTCAGGCGGATCAGGTCCCACTCTTGAGCAATTGTTGAATGAACCTTGTCCAAAGCACGACACCCGGGAGAAGCCAGCCACCCACCTGTGGAAAGATTGCACGATCATGAAGGCATTTAAAAATTCAAATGCATTTGATGGGGGTCATGGCCTAGGTGGTGGTTCAGGTGGAGGCGGCTTTCAGGGCCCGGGCTCCAGTTCAGGCGGAGGAGGTTTTCAAGGTCAGGGTTATCTTGGGCACCAAGGAGGATATAATCAGCAACCCGGCCAAGGAAATCAGCAACAACAATCCGGTTATCAGAGCAACCCAAAGCAGCTGAGTAGTGTTGGAAATATGCCCTAGAGGCAATAATAAATTGGTTATTATTATATTATATTTCCTTGTTCATGATAATCGTTTATTATCCATGCTAGAATTGTATTGATAGGAAACTCAGATACATGTGTGGATACATAGACAACACCATGTCCCTAGTAAGCCTCTAGTTGACTAGCTCGTTGATCAATAGATGGTTACAATTTCCTGACCATGGACATTGGATGTCGTTGATAACGGGATCACATCATTAGGAGAATGATGTGATGGACAAGACCCAATCCTAAGCCTAGCACAAGATCATGTAGTTCGTATGCTAAAGCTTTTCTAATGTCAAGTATCATTTCCTTAGACCATGAGATTGTGCAACTCCCGGATACCGTAACGTCACAACGTAACTGGGTGGCTATAAAGGTACAGTACAGGTATCTCCGAAAGTGTCTGTTGGGTTGGCACGAATCGAGACTGGGATTTGTCACTTCGTGTAAACGGAGAGGTATCTCTGGGCCCACTCGGTAGGACATCATCATAATGTGCACAATGTGACCAAGGAGTTGATCACGGGATGACGTGTTACGGAACGAGTAAAGAGACTTGCCGGTAACAAGATTGAACAAGGTATCGGGATACCGACGATCGAATCTCGGGCAAGTATCGTACCGCTAGACAAAGGGAATTGTATACGGGATTGATTAAGTCCTTGACATCGTGGTTCATCCGATGAGATCATCGTGGAACATGTGGGAGCCAACATGGGTATCCAGATCCCGCTTTTGGTTATTGACCGGAGAGTTATCTCGGTCTTGTCTGCATGGTTCCCGAACCCGTAGGGTCTACACACTTAAGGTTCGATGACGCTAGGGTTATAGGGAATAGATATACGTGGTTATTGAATGTTGTTCAGAGTCCCGGATGAGATCCCGGACGTCACGAGGAGTTCCGGAATGATCTGGAGGTAAAGATTTATATATGGGAAGTCCTGTTTTGGTCACCGGAAAAGTTTCGGGTTTTATCGGTAATGTACCGGGACCACCGAGAGGGTCCCGGTGGTCCACCAAGTGGGGCCACCAGCCCCGGAGGGCTGCATGGGCCAAGTGTGGGAGGGGACCAGCCCCTGGTGGGCTGGTGCGCCCCCACCAAGGCCCAAGGTGCAAGGGAGAGTGGAAGGGGGCAAACCCTAGGCTCAGATGGGCCTAAGGCCCACCTAGTGGTGCGCCCCCTCTCTCCCCCCTTGGCCGCCCCCCTAGATGGGATCTAGGGCTGGTCGCCACCCCTAGGGGTGGAAACCTAGGTGGGGCGCAGCCCTTCCCCTCCCCCTACATATACTTGAGGTTTTGGGCTGCCATAGACACAATTCAATCTCCTTCTTGGCGCAACCCTACCCCTCAACCTCCTCGTCTCTTGCGGTGCTTGGCGAAGCCCTGCTGGAGTACCACGCTCCTCCACCACCACCACGCCGTCGTGCTGCTGCTGGATGGAGTCTTCCCCAACCTCTCCTTCTCCCCTTGCTGGATCAAGGCGTAGGAGACGTCACCGGGCTGTACGTGTGTTGAACACGGAGGTGCCGTCCGTTCGGCACTAGGATCATCGGTGATTTGGATCACGACGAGTATGACTCCATCAACCCCGTTCACTTGAACGCTTCCGCTTAGCGATCTATAAGGGTATGTAGATGCACTCTCCTTCCCCTCGTTGCTAGATTACTCCATAGATTGATCTTGGTGATGCGTAGAAAATTTTGAATTTCTGCTACGTTCCCCAACAGTGGTATCAGAGCTAGGTCTATGCGTAGTTTCTATGCACGAGTAGAACACAAAGCAGTTGTGGGCGTCGATATTGTCAATTATCTTGCCGTTACTAGTCTTATCTTGATTCGGTGGCATCGTGGGATGAAGCGGCCCAGACCGACCTTACACGTACTCTTACGTGAGACAGGTTCCACCGACTGACATGCACTAGTTGCATAAGGTGGCTAGCGGGTGTCTATCTCTCCCACTTTAGTCAGATTGGATTCAATGAACAGGGTCCTTATGAAGGGTAAATAGAAATTGGCAATTCACGTTGTGGTTTTGGCGTAGGTAAGAAACGTTCTTGCTAGAAACCTATAGCAGCCATGTAAAAAAAACTTGCAACAACAATTAGAGGATGTCTAACTTGTTTTTGCAGCAAGTGTTTTGTGATGTGATATGGCCAAAAGGATGTGATGAATGATATATGTGATGTATGAGATTGATCATGTTCTTGTAATAGGAATCACGACTTGCATGTCGATGAGTATGACAACCGGCAGGAGCCACAGGAGTTGTCTTAATTTATTTATGACCTGCGTGTCAACATAAATGTCATGTAATTACTTTACTTTATTGCTAACCGTTAGCTGTAGTAGTGGTGATGGAGATCATGATGATGGAGATCATGGTGTCATGCCGGTGACGATGATGATCATGGAGCCCCGAAGATGGAGATCAAAAGGAGCAAAATGATATTGGCCATATCATGTCACTATTTGATTGCATGTGATGTTTATCATGTTTTTGCATCTTGTTTACTTAGAACGACGGTGGTAAATAAGATGATCCCTCATAATAATTTCAAGAAGTGTTCCCCCTAACTGTGCACCGTTGCGACAGTTTGTTGTTTCGAAGCACCACGTGATGATCGGGTGTGATAGATTCCAACGTTCACATACAACGGGTGTAAGACAGATTTACACATGCAAACACTTAGGTTGACTTAACGAGCCTAGCATGTACAGACATGGCCTCGGAACACAGAAGACCGAAAGGTCGAACATGAGTCGTATAGAAGATACGATCAACATGAAGATGTTCACCGATGTTGACTAGTCCGTCTCACGTGATGATCGAACACGGCCTAGTTGACTCGGATCATGTAATCACTTAGATGACTAGAGGGATGTCTATCTGAGTGGGAGTTCATAAGATGAACTTAATTATCCTGAGCATAGTCAAAAGATCTTCGCAAATTATGTCATGGCTCGCGCTTCAGTTCTACTGTTTAGATATGTTCCTGGAGAAAATTTAGTTGAAAGTTGATAGTAGCAATTATGCGGACTAGGTCTGTAAACTGAGGATTGTCCTCATTGCTTCATAGAAGGCTTGTGTCCTTAATGCACCGCTCAGTGTGCTAAACCTCGAACGTCGTCTGTGGATGTTGCGAACATTTGACATACACATTTTGATAACTACATGATAGTTCAGTTAAACGGTTTAGAGTTGAGGCACCGAAGACGTTTTGAAACATCGCGAAACATATGAGATGTTTCGAGGGCTGAAATTGGGATTTCAGGCTCGTGCCCACGTCAAGAGGTATAAGACCTCCGACGATTTTCTTAGCCTACAAACTAAGGGAGAAAAGCTCAATTGTTGAGCTTGTGCTCAGATTGTCTGAGTACAACAATCATTTGAATCGAGTGGGAGTTGATCTTCCAGATGAGATAGTGATGTTTCTCCGAACTCATTACCACCAAGCTGCTAGAGCTTCGTGATGAACTATAATATATCAGGGACATATATGATGATCCTTGAGATATTCGCGATGTTTGACACCACAAAAGTAGAAATCAAGAAGGAGCATCAATTGTTGATGGTTGGTGAAACCACTAGTTTCAGGAAGGGCAAGGGCAAGAAGGGATACTTCATGAAACTGAAAATCAGTTGCTGCTCTAGTGAAGAAACCCAAGGTTGAACCCAAACCCGAGACTAAGTGCTTCTGTAATAAGGGGAACAGCCACTGGAGCAGAATTACCCTAGATACTTGGTAGATGAGAAGGCTGGCAAGGTCGATAGAAGTATATTGGATATACATTGTGTTAATGTGTACTTTACTAGTACTCCTAGTAGCACCATGGTATTAGATACCGGTTCAGTTGCTAAGTGTTAGTAAACTCGAAATAAAAGGCTGCGGAGTAAACGGAGACTAGCTAAAGGTGAGCTGGCGATATGTGTTGGAAGTTTTTCCCAAGCTTGATGTGATCAAGCATCGCACGCTCCCTCTACCATCGAGATTGGTGTTTGCATTGAGCATAGACATGATTGGATTATGTCTATCGCAATACGGTTATTCATTTAAGGAGAATAATGGTTACTCTGTTTATTTGAATAATACCTTCAATGGTCTTGCACCTAAAATGAATGGTTTATTGAATCTTGATCATAGTGATACACATGTTCATGCCAAAAGATATAAGATAGTAACGATAGTACCACCTACTTGTGGCACTGCCACGTAAGTCATATCGGTATAAAACGCATGAAGAAGCTCCATGTTGATGGATCTTTGGGCTCACTCATTTTTGAAAAGTTTGAGACATGCAACCATGTCTATTGGTGTATATGCATGAAGAAACTCCATGCAAATGGACCGTTTGGACTCACCTGATTTTGAATCACTTGAGACATGCAAATCATACCACATGGGCAAGATGACTGAAAGCCTCGTTTTCAGTAAAATGGAACTAGAAAGCAACTTGTTGGAAGTAATACATTTTCATGTGTGCAGTCCAATGAGTGCTGAGGCGTGTAGTGGATATCGTTATGTTCTTACTTCACAAATGATTTGAGTAGATGTTGAGTATATTTACTTGATGAATCACGAGTCTGAATTATTGAAAGGTTCAAGTAATTTCATGGTGAAGGTGAGAGATCGTCGTGACAAGAGGATAAAATATCTATGATATGATCATAGAGATGAATATCTGAATTACGAGTTTGGCACAGAATTAAGAAATTGTGGAAATTGTTTCACAACTAATACAGCCTGAAACACCATAGTATGATGGTGTGTCCGAACATCATAACTGCACCCTATTGGATATGATGCATACCATGATGTCTCTTATCGAATTACCACGATAGTTTATGGGCTAGGCATTAGAGACAACCACATTCACTTTAAATAGGGCACCACATAATTCCGATGAGATGACACCGTATGAACTATGGTTTAGAGAAACCTAAGCTGTCATTTGTTAAAAGGTTTGGGGCTGCGATGCTTATGTGAAAAGTTTCAGGCTGACAAGCTCGAACCCAAAGCGGATAAATGCATCTTCATAGGACACCCAGAACAGTTGGGTGTACCTCCTATCTCAGATCCAAAAGCAATAAGGGATTGTTTCTAGAATCGGGTCCTTTCCCAAGGAAAAGTTTCTCTCGAAAGAATTGAGTGGGAGGATGGTGGAGACTTGATGAGGTTATTGAACCGTCTCTTCAACTACTGTGTGGCAGGGCACAGGGAGTTGTTCCTGCGGCACCTACACCAATTGAAGTGGAAGCTTATGATAGTGATCATGAAACTTCAGATCAGGTCACTACCAAACCTCGTGGGATGACAAGGATGTGTACTACTTCAGAATGGTATGTAATCCTGTCTTGGAAGTCATGTTGCTAGACAACAATGAACCTACGAGCTATGGAGAAGCGATGGTGGGCCTGGATTCCAAAATGGCTCGAGGCCATATAATCCGAGAGAGGATCCATATATGAAAACAAAGTGTAGACTTTGGAAGAACTACTTGTTGGTCGTAAGGCTGTTAGGTACATATGGATTTTAAAAGGAAGACGGACAATGATGGTAAGTATCACCATTAAGAAAGCTCGACTTGTCGTTAAGATGTTTTCCGACAAGTTCAAGGAGTTGACTACGATGAGACTTTCTCACTCGTAGCGATGCTAAGAGTCTGTTGGAATTATATTAGCGATTACTGCATTATTTATGAAATCTTGCAGATAGGATGTCAAAACATTGTTTCCTCCATGATTTTCTTGAGGAAAGGTTGTATGTGATACAACCGGAAGGTTTTGTCAATCCTGAAAGATGCTAACAAGTATGCAAAGCTCCAGCAATCCTTCTAAGGACTGGAGTAAGCATCTCGGAGTTGGAATGTATGCTTTGATGAGATGATCAAAGTTTTTGGGTGTATACAAAGTTTATGAGAAACTTGTATTTCCAAAGAAGTGAGTGGGAGCACTATAGAATTTCTGATGAGTATATGTTGTTGATCAGAAATGACGTAGAATTTCTAGAAAGCATATAGGGTTATTTGGAAAGTGTTTTTCAATGGAAAGCCTAGATTAAGCTACTTGAACATTGAGCATCAAGATCTATAAGGATAGATCAAAACGCTTAATGGTACTTTCAAATGAGCACATACCTTGACATGATCTTGAAGGTGTTCAAGATGGATCAGTCAAAGAAAGAGTTTTTGCCTGAGTTGTAAGGTATGAAGTTAAGACTTAAAGCTCGACCACGGCAGAAGAAAGAGGAAGGACAAAGGTCGCCCCCTATGCTTTTGTCATAGGCTCCATACGGTATGCCATGCTGAGTACCACACCTGATGTGTGCCTTGCCACATATTTGGCAAGAGGGTACAAAGGTGATCTAGGAGTAGATCACCAGATAGCGGTCTAAATTATCCGTATAGGAATAAGGATATGTTTCTCGGTTATGGAGGTGATAAAGAGTTCGACGTAAAGAGTTACGTCGATGCAAGCTTAACACCTATCTGTCGTGGATCTAAGTCTGACAGTAGAGTGGGGGGTAGGTATGGAGAGGCAAGGTCCTAGCTATGGAGAGGTTGTAAGCACAAGAGATGTACGAGTTTAGGCCCTTCTCGGAGGAAGTAAAAGACCTACGTCTCGGAGCCCGGAGGCGGTCGAGTGGATTATGCGTATATGGATTACAGGGTGCCGAACCCTTCTGCCTGTGGGGGGGGTGGCTTATATAGAGTGCGCCAGGACCCCAGCCAACCCACGTAATGAAGGGTTTAAGGTACATTAAGTCCGGGGCGTTACTGGTAACGCCCCACATAAAGTGTCTTTACTATCATAAAGTCTACTTAATTACAGGCCGTTGCAGTGCAGAGTGCCTCTTGACCTTCTGGTGGTCGAGTGAGTCTTCGTGGTCGAGTCCTTCAAGTCAATCGAGTGAGTCCCTCGTAGGTCGACTGGAAGGTGATCTCTTCTAAGGGTGTCCTCGGGCAGGGTACTTAGATCAGGTCTGTGACCCTACCCTAGGTACATGACTCCATCATTAGCCCCCGAATGGATTGAGGCTCGAGTGATGAAGGAGTTGATGTTGTTTCCGATTGGCCTTCGCGTACTGGTCGTGCGTTGTTTTGAAAAAAATCTCTTTGTTGATAGTGAGCAACTTTTCTTCAGTCGACTCGATCCATTCTTTTCCTTCGTCGAGTGATCTTTTGGACTTCGCCGATTTCCGAGCGACGGATCGCAGGAAATCCCGCGTTTGGCAGACCGATCTGCCGTTCGCGGATTCCGCGGGATGCGAAATTTGGGGAAGCGCGCGAAGCGGGGCGGACCGCGGTGTTCGGACGGGACAGGGCATAGACGCCTCGATCCCCGCGCCGCTTTTTTCGCCACGTATCGCGTCCGCGTAACTGTTCAGGATATGATTAGATCGACCGGGCCCACCTGTCATCCACTCGGAAGGGATCTTATAAATGCGCCCGGCGAGGGTTTTTTGAACAGTGCCTCAGCATTCTCCCTCTGTTCCCTTCGTCTCCGCCCAACGCGCTCGCTCTCGCCTCCGCACAACCTCCCCTCGCGCGTCCCGCCGGCAGCCATGGTCAAGGAGAAGACGGCGGCGTTGGAACGCGCGAAGAAGGCGTTGGCGACGGAGAAGGCGAAGGGGAGATCCACCAGTCGTGGCGGGTCTTTGTCTAGATCTCGCCTGCCGAAAGGCTGGGTCCAGGGAGATTGGATCCAATCGACCATCACGGAGAAGGATCTCCTCGACATGGCCAACGAGGGCCTGATCCCCCATGGAGCTGCGAGGCTTCCGGGGAAAGAGTGGCAGCCCCAGCTGGAAGAGGGTGAGTGCGTGCTTCTGGCTACCCATGTCGACCGCGGATTTTCTTTGCCGCCGAGCATTTTCTTCCGTGGTTTCTTGAACTTTTTTGGAGCGCAACTCCATCACTTCACCCAGAATTCTATCGCCTATCTTGTCGCGTTTGTGTCCATGTGTGAGAGTTTCCTGGGTTGTCGACCGCATTGGGGTTTGTTCAAGCACATATTCACATGTCGCTCTCAGACCGTGAAGAAGGCGAGCCCAGGCGACGAAAAAACCCGAGTTGTCCAAATGTGTGGGGGTCTGGGGATCAAGATAAGGAACAAGAGCACCTTCCCAGCCATGACATTTCCCGAGTCAGTCAGAGGCTGGCAGTCGACCTGGTTCTACTGCCAGGATCAGTCGACGCCGGGGCAGTCGAGTGGACTCCCTCAGTTCACCATGGGCTGAGTGAACAAGCCCTCCTCTCTGAAGGTGATTTCGGAGGAGAAAGCTGACGTGAAGATGCTAATGGAGCGTGTAGTTCAGTTGGTTCGGGAGGGAGTGACGGGTATGGATCTCCTGGAGGTTTTTCTTAGGCGTCGTATCCAGCCTCTTCAGTTCCGGAGCCATTGCATGTGGTTGTACTGCGGGACTGAGGATGTGACTCGGGTCAATCCAGAAGCAGTCGACGATGCCACTCTGGAAAGGTGGATGGCCGCTGTTACTGGGAACAAGGATAACCCTCGCGGAGCCAGAAGGATTCCTCCACTCGACTGCCACAGTGATCCAAACAAGGTATGTCTGTTCCACTTCCCATTGTATTCTCGTCACATTTATTTCTGTTTTCTCTGCCGATCGGTCGACTGATCTTTGTCTTGATGTCTATCAGGCCCTCACTGAGCTGTACTCGATGCCCAATGGAGCACAGGCTCCGACCGAGGAGGGAGAAGCGAGCGGGGGCGAGAGCCAGGAGGAGGAGTGGGACTCGGACGCCGCTGAGGATGATGATGATGATGATGACGATGATGATGATGACGATGAGGACGAGGAAGAGGAGGAGGAGGAGGTCGCACCACCGCGCTCGGAAAGGCGGTCGAAACTTGTCCATGACCCTGCGACTGAACGTGGCAAGGGGGTTGCGACTGTTACACAGTCGACCAAGCGCCCTCGGACCACCTCTCCGGCGCCGACTGAAAAGGCGTCGAAGCAGCCCAGGGCGGCCCCGTCAAAGCCGACCAAGCTCCTGCCGAAGATGAAGGTGTCCATCCCCACCATATCAGGGTAATCATGCTGCTTGAGTCTTCTTGTTTTGTGCGAACATTATCTCTGGTTGGCGCTGGAGTTAGTCGACTGACTCTTTGGAGTTGCAGTGCTGCTACTTCTGAGACCTCAGCCCGGGCTGACGACCATGAGATGGAGGACGCAGCAACCTCAAAACCTGGTACTATGCTCTTAACACCGTTTCTAGTCGACTGACTCATGATCTCTAATTCTGATTCTTTTCTGTAGCTCCATCCAATGTTGTTATCACTCTCCCTGATGATGATGAAGATGAGGAGCCGCTGAAGCACAGAAGGAGTAGGAAAGCGTCTGACGGCAGGGTGCCCCAGGATGTGACGGTGCCTGAGACTCTGGTCGCGGAGGAGGAAAACACCACTCGACACACTGTGTCCTTCGCAGATCCACTGACGAGTGCTCTGCAGCCCTCCCTCTTCACGACGCACCACGTCCCAGAGGACCAAGCTGATGCCGCGAAGGAGGCGATACGCCAGGCAGGGATCATGATGGAGCAGTTGAAGACCATCCGAGATGCGAGCCAGGCAGCTTAAGACGCCAGTTCCGCCCTTCAAAGCAATGTTCAGGTCAGTCGACCACCGCTTGTTTTCTTTCCAGAATTTATAGTAATCACCCAGTGGGTGTGTCGACTTAAACTCCGTGTTAGCGGGGGCACGCTGAGTGCACCCGCTGGGTGTAGTCCCCAAGGCTAAGGTCGACTGCTGGCAGCCGGCCTTAGGCTTTATAAGTTCAGTCTTTCCGTCATACGACTATGGCGAATGGATTTCGCAAACCGGTGGGGGCACACTGAGTGCACCCACTGGGTGTAGTCCCCAAGGCTAAGGTCGACTGCGGGCAGTCGGCCTTAGGCTTTATAAGTTTAGTCTTTCCGTCATTCGACTATGGCGACTGGATTTCGCAAACCGGTGGGGGCACGCTGAGTGCACCCACTGGGTGTAGTCCCCAAGACTGTGGTCGACTGCTTGCAGTCGATTACAGTCTTAAAGAATACATGTTGTTTTTTTTAGGTCGACTGGTCGACTCTGTCTTCAACAGGATTAGTGGGGGCATGCTGAGTGCACCCACTGGGTGCAGTCCCCGAGACTACGGTCGAATGCTTGTATTCGACTGTAGTCTTAGAAACACATGATTTTTCCTTTTTCACTCGGAAGTGAATTATCTTTGACATTTGGTCGATTGATTCTTCGCAGAGATCCTGTGACCTTGCGACTCGCTACACTGAGCTGGAAAACAAACACATTCAGCTCGAGCTGGATTTGAAGCTGGCTCAGGAGAATCTGACGAAGGCAAAGGAGGAGACCAAAGGTATGTTTGGTGAGATCTCGACGACTGCTTTTTCCCTTTACTTGTTTCGAAATCTGATCTTGCTGTAACTTGCAGGTAAGGTGAAGGAGGCCCAACAGAAAAAAGACCTTGAACTAGCTGAGAGGATCAAGCTTGCCGACGAGAAGTTAGCTTCAGTCATCAAGCTTGAACAAGAAAATACCAATCTGAAAGCTGCTCTTGAGAAGAAAAATGATCTGGAGGCCTTCCTGAGTGGTCTTGCCAAGAAGCTGTTCCTTATGCTTGAAGGTAAACCTTTATGCTCAACAATCATTTTCAGCTGTGATTTTTCCATTCGACCATTGCCTTGACTCGGTGATCGCCCTTGCAGAATTTTGTCAAGACTTTGAAGAAGAGACTAGCTGGCTGGAACCAAACCTTGACCGTGTCAATTCTCCGGTGAACGACGAAGTTGCCATGAATGTTTTCCGACTGGAGTCCCGTGTTGCAGCTGTCGTGGACTATCTTGCAAGGCTGAAGGTCGCCACATCTAGCATCGACTCAACGCTCTGGCCCAGGGAGACACTCCAGAACAACCTCGAGTCGCTGGTGGCTCGCTTGAACACGGTCCCGGGTCGAGTGTAGGAGTGGAAAAAGTCCTCGGCTCGGTGCGGTGCAGATGTTGCTCTGTGTCTGGCCCGAGTCCACTGCAAAGATGCGCGAGAAGACAAGCTGGCGGCCCTCCGGGTGGCCAACACCAAGAAACACGACTTCAGGTCCTTTATGGAAACTTTCATTGCTGCTGCCACTCGGATCGCAGACGGAATTGATCTTGATGAGTTTGTTGCACCTTCCAGCCCTCCACAGGAGGAGTAAAAAACTTCTTTTAAGCTCGACGCTTTAAATTTGCCTCGGTATGCCGAGTGGAGTTGTAACCGATAAACCTTAACAGGCTTAGCGCCTGAGCACTTTCGGTTCCTTTAGGTTTCGTTCCGAACTTGAATTTGATGTTTGAATATGATTGCTTTTGGCTTGAAATGTCTTTTGCAGGTTCAAGCAAGACGCTCACCGCAGTCGACTTATTCCTTAATCCACTTAGGCGAGCACTGGGCTGCAGCTAAGCCCCCGAGTGAGAGGTTTGCTCTTCACTCGGTAGGATTTTTATATCTTAGGCGAGCACTGGGCTGCAGCTAAGCCCCCGAGTGAGAGGTTTGCTCTTCACTCGGTAGGATTTTTATATCTTAGGCGAGCACTTGGCTGCAGCTAAGCCCCTGAGTGAGAGGTTTGCTCTTCACTCGGTAGGATTTTTATATCTTAGGCGAGCACTGGGCTGCAGCTAAGCCCCCGAGTGAGAGGTTTGCTCTTCACTCGGTAGGATTTTTATATCTTAGGCGAGCACTGGGCTGCAGCTAAGCCCCCGAGTGAGAGGTTTGCTCTTCACTCGGTAGTATTTTTATATCTTAGGCGAGCACTGGGCTGCAGCTAAGCCTCCGAGTGAGAGGTTTGCTCTTCACTCGGTAGGATTTTTTATATCTTAGGCGAGTACTTGGACTGCAGCTAAGCCTCCGAGTGAGAGGTTTGCTCTTCACTCGGTAGGATTTTTATATCTTAGGCGAGCACTGGGCTGCAGCTAAGCCCCCGAGTGGAAGTCTGGCTTACCACTTGGTAGGATTTTTATATCTTAGGCGAACACTGTGGCTGCAGCTAAGCCCCGAGTGGAAGTCTGGCTTACCACTCGGTAGGATTTTATAACTTAGGCGAGTACTTGGACTGCAGCTAAGCCTCCGAGTGGAGGTTTGCTCTTCACTCGGTAGGATTTTTATATCTTAGGCGAGACTGGGCTGCAGCTAAGCCCCGAGTGGAAGTCTGGCTTACCACTCGGTAGGATTTTTATATCTTAGGCGAGTACTGGACTGCAGCTAAGCCCCGAGTGGGAAGTCTGGCTTACCACTCGGTAGGATTTTTATAACTTAGGCGAGTACTTGGACTGCAGCTAAGCCTCCGAGTGAGAGTTTGCTCTTCACTCGGTAGGATTTTATATCTTAGGCGAGCACTGGGCTGCAGCTAAGCCCCCGAGTGGAAAGTCTGGCTTACCACTCGGTAGGATTTTTATATCTTAGGCGAGTACTGGACTGCAGCTAGCCCCCGAGTGGAAGTCTGGCTTACCACTCGGTAGGATTTTTATAACTTAGGCGAGTACTTGGACTGCAGCTAAGCCTCCGAGTGGAAGTCTGGCTTACCACTCGGTAGGATTTTGATAACTTAGGCGAGTACTTGGACTGCAGCTAAGCCCCCGAGTGAGAGGTTTGCTCTTCACTCGGTAGTATTTTTATATATTAGGCGAGCACTGGGCTGCAGCTAAGCCTCCGAGTGAGAGGTTTGCTCTTCACTCGGTAGGATTTTTTATATCTTAGGCGAGTACTTGGACTGCAGGTAAGCCTCCGAGTGAGAGGTTTGCTCTTCACTCGGTAGGATTTTTATATCTTAGGCGAGCACTGGGCTGCAGCTAAGCCCCCAAGTGGAAGTCTGGCTTACCACTTGGTAGGATTTTTATATCTTAGGCGAGCACTGGGCTGCAGCTAAGCCCCCGAGTGGAAGTCTGGCTTACCACTCGGTAGGATTTTTATAACTTAGGCGAGTACTTGGACTGCAGCTAAGCCTCCGAGTGAGAGGTTTGCTCTTCACTCGGTAGGATTTTTATATCTTAGGCGAGCACTGGGCTGCAGCTAAGCCCCCAAGTGGAAGTCTGGCTTACCACTCGGTAGGATTTTTATATCTTAGGCGAGTACTTGGACTGCAGCTAAGCCCCCGAGTGGAAGTCTGGCTTACCACTCGGTAGGATTTTTATAACTTAGGCGAGTACTTGGACTGCAGCTAAGCCTCCGAGTGGAAGTCTGGCTTACCACTCGGTAGGATTTTGATAACTTAGGCGAGTACTTGGACTGCAGCTAAGCCCCCGAGTGGAAGTCTGGCTTACCACTCGGTAGGATTTTATTTAATCTTAGGCGAAATGGATTCGCAGCTAAGTCTCCGAGTGGGAGTCTGGCTCACCACTCGGTAAGGATTTTTACAAACTTAGGCGAAACGGATTCGCGGCTAAGTCACCCACTGAGGGGAAAATTTTATTGGAGAAAATAAAAAGTGACAAAAATTATGGAGGAACTATGACACTATTATTTTGAAATCCATGAACTACAGGAGTACTTTATTGCAACTCATCCGAGTGATAAACTTAGGTGTAAAATGGGCGGAGTAGTTCCGCGTGCCAAGCTCGGGGCTCGTCGATATTATGTTTGACGTTGTAAAGACGGTACGCCTTGTTGTGGAGAACTTTGGTGACGATGAAGGGTCCTTCCCAAGAAGGAGCAAGCTTGTGATGTTTCTTCTGATCCACTCGGAGAACTAAATCTCCTTCCTGGAAGGCTCGACCCCTCACATTTCTGGCGTGGAAACGACGCAAATCTTGTTGGTAGATGGTCGATCGGATCAGAGCCATCTCCCTTTCTTCCTCTAAAAGGTCGACTGCGTCCTGCCGCGCTTGTTCAGCTTCTGCTTCGTTGTAGATCTCAACTCGAGGAGCATTGTGGAGAAGATCGCTCGGCAAGACTGCTTCAGCTCCGTAGACCAAGAAGAATGGAGTTCTTCCGGTCGACCGATTAGGTGTGGTCCGCAGTCCCCAAAGCACCGAGGGAAGTTCGTCGACCCAAGCTCCAGCTGCATGCTTGAGATCACGCATCAGTCGGGGTTTCAATCCCTTGAGAATCAGGCCATTGGCTCGCTCTGCTTGTCCATTCGTCTGCGGATGGGCGACTGAAGCGTAGTCGACTCGTGTGCCTTGAGAGTTGCAGAAATCCCTGAATTCCTCCGAGTCAAAGTTCGACCCATTATCCGTAATGATGCTGTGCGGGACTCCATATCTGAATATCAGTTCCCTGATGAAGCTAACAACAGTACCGGCGTCAAGGTTCTTGATTGGTTTAGCCTCAATCCACTTGGTGAACTTGTCGACTGCCACCAGTACGTGCGTGAAGCCACTCCGACCTGTTCTCAAAGGACCAACCATGTCGAGCCCCCATACTGCGAAAGGCCAGACGAGTGGGATGGTCTTCAGAGCTGATGCAGGCTTGTGCGACATATTCGAGTAGAACTGACATCCCTCGCACTTATCCACTATTTCCTTTGCCATCTCATTCGCCTTTGGCCAGTAAAATCCAGCTCGGTATGCTTTGGCCACGATGGTCCGAGAGGACGCATGATGACCACAGGTCCCCGAGTGAATATCATTAAGGATGATTCGACCTTCGTCTGGTGTTATGCACTTCTGACCAACTCCAGTCGCGCTTTCTCTATATAACTGTCCTTTGATTACGGTAAAGGCTTTAGATCGACGGACGATCTGTCGAGCCTCTTCCTCATCCTCCGGAAGCTCTTTTCTCAGGATATACGCGATATACGGAACTGTCCAGTCGGGAATGACCACCAAGACCTCCATGACCAAGTCGACCACTGCTGGGACTTCAACCTCAGTCGGATCTGTGGCACTCTTGGGCTGTGGAGCTTCTTCGGTGAAAGGATCTTCTTTGACTGACGGAGTGTGTATATGCTCCAAGAACACACCACTCGGAATGGCTCCTCTCTTGGAACCTATCTTTGCTAGATCATCAGCTGCTTGATTTTTCAGTCGGGGTATATGATGGAGCTCCAACCCCTCGAACTTCTTTTCCAGCTTCCTCACTGCACTGCAGTATCCAGTCATGGCTGGGCTTCTCACGTCCCACTCCTTCATCACTTGGTTGACCACTAAATCTGAATCGCCATAGACCATCAGGCGACGGACGCCGAGTGAAATGGCCATGCGCAATCCGTATAAGAGGGCCTCATACTCTGCCTCATTGTTGGAGGAATCAAAGTGAATCTGGAGCACATATCTGAGCTTATCTCCTCTGGGGGAAACCAGGACAACCCCAGCACCGGAACCATTCAACATCTTAGAGCCATCAAAAAACATGGTCCAATGCTCCGAGTGAACTTCAGTCGGCTGCTGCTGTTCAATCCACTCGGCGAGGAAATCTGCTATTGCCTGGGACTTAATGGCTTTCTTTGCCTCAAACTTGATATCAAGGGGAAGAAGTTCAATCGCCCATTTCGCCACTCGACCAGTTGCATCTCTGTTGTGCAAAATCTCTGATAGTGGAGCGTCGCTGACGACTGTGATGGAATGATCAGAGAAATAATGAGCAACCTTCTTTGTGGTCATGTATATTCCATACACAAGCTTCTGATAATGAGGATATCTCTGCTTGGATGGAGTCAAGACTTCAGACAAATAATACACTGGGCGCTGAACTTTGAAAGCTTTTCCTTCTTCTTCCCGCTCGACCGTAAGCACTGTACTGACGACTTGTCCTGTGGCTGCGATATAAAGCAACAGAGGCTCTTTGCTGATTGGAGCAGCAAGCACCGGCTGGGTGGAGAGCAGAGCTTTTAGCTCGGCAAACGCTGCATCAGCTTCTGGAGTCCACTCGAACTTGTCTGCCTTCTTCATCAGTCGGTAAAGAGGCAATGCCTTTTCACCGAGTCGTGAGATGAATCGACTTAATGCGGCCAAGCATCCAGTAAGCTTCTGGACATCGTGCACTCGCACAGGGCGTTTCATTCGGAGAATAGTGCCGATCTTTTCTGGATTAGCGTCGATCCCTCGCTCGGAAACGAGAAAACCGAGTAACTTGCCACCAGGAACTCCGAATGTGCACTTTGATGGATTGAGCTTGATATCATACCTTCTGAGGTTGGCAAATGTTTCGGCGAGGTCAGCGAGCAGGTCGGAACCTTTTCGTGACTTGACGACGATATCATCCATATACGCTTCCACATTCCGACTGATTTGAGTGAGTAGACACTTCTGAATCATTCGCATAAATGTGGCTCCGGCATTCTTGAGGCCGAATGGCATGGTGATATAGCAGAAGCACCCGAATGGAGTGATGAAAGCTGTTTTTACCTCGTCGGGTCCGTACAGACGGATCTGGTGGTACCCGGAGTAGGCGTCTAGAAAAGACAATCTCTCGCATCCCGCGGTCGAGTCAACAATTTGATCTATGCGAGGGAGAGGAAAATGATCTTTCGGGCAGGCCCGGTTGATGTGCTTGAAATCAATGCACATTCGGAGCGATTTGTCCTTCTTAGGAACCATGACGACATTAGCGAGCCACTCGGAGTGGTATATCTCTCGGATAAATCCTGCCGCCAACAGTCGAGCCACTTCCTCACCAATGGCTTTTCTCTTCTGGACGGCGGACCGCCGAAGATGCTCTTTGACTGGTTTTGCTGATGAGTCGACTCTTAGGCGATGCTCAGCCAGTCCCCTGGGAACACCTGGCATGTCAGCGGGCTTCCATGCAAAAATGTCCCAGTTCTCACGGAGGAACTGGATGAGCGCTTCTTCCTATTTCGGGTCGAGTGTTGTGGAGATGTGGGTCGGGGCTGCATCGGGGTCGGTCGGGTGAATGTGAACAGGCTTCGTCTCACCGGACGACTGAAATGCAGATTCTGTGGCGGGTTTCTTGGATCGCAGCAAATCACTCGGATCTGCGTTTTGCTTGTATTCTTCAAACTCGACCGCTGTCACCTGGGAATCAGCAATCTTTGAGCCCTTCTGAAAGCACTCTTCTGCCTTTTTCCGATCACCGGTGACAGTGATCACTCCTTTGGGGCCGGGCATCTTCAATTTGAGGTACACGTAACATGGTCGAGCCATGAACCGTGCATAAGCTGGTCTCCCCAAAATGGCATGATATGCACTCTGAAAATCCACGACCTCAAACGTCAACTTCTCTTTGCGAAAATGTTTCGAATCACCAAACACCACGTCCAGAGCTATTTGGCCGAGTGACTCGGCTTTCTTCCCTGGTATAACTCCATGAAAGCTCATGTTACTGGTGCTCAGTCGGGACATCGGAATGCCCATTCCTTTCAGTGTGTCTGCATACAACAAATTCAGCCCGCTACCACCGTCCATCAGCACTTTTGTCAGTCGAGTGCCTTCGACAACTGGATCGACCACCAAAGCTTGCCTCCCAGGGGTGGCAATATGAGTCGGGTGATCAGATTGGTCGAATGTGATGGGTGTTTGGGACCATCTCAGATAATTTGCTTTTGCTGGGGTAACCATGTTCACCTCGCGGTTAATGACTTTCAATCGACTCTTGCTTTCCACATCTGCAAAGATCATCAGAGTGGAGTTGACATGCGGATATCCTTCCTCACTGTCCTCCTTGTCTTCGGCCTTGTCCGACTCCTTTTCCTTGTCTTTAGACTGTTTTCCTTGAAACTGCTGGATCAGGAGTCGACATTGGCGAGTGGTATGCTTTGGGTAAATGATATTCCCCTCTTCGTCTTTCTTCGTGTGGATATGACACGGCATATCCATCACGTCGTTCCCTTCTTTATCCTTTACCTTCTTAGGGTTCCAGGATCCTTTTGGTTTCCCTTTAAACTTTCCATGAGCCACGGCCAGAGCCTCTCCAGGAGCTGCCGGTTCAGCCTTCCGCTTCTGTTTCCGACTGGTGTTTCCCTTCTCCGACTGGCTCGGCTTGTGCTTGCCGCTTCGGAGTCGGTCTTCTTCTTCACCGTTGGCGTACTTGGTAGCAATTTCCATCATCCGACTCAAGGTCATGTCTCCGGTTCGACCAAATTTCAAACTCAATTCTCTGTTCTTGACACCATCCTTGAAGGCGCAGACTGCCTGATGATCAGACACATTCTCCACAGTATGGTGCAAAGTGATCCATCTCTGAATATACTCCCTGAGGGTCTCATTGGTCTTCTGCACGCAGACTTGCAGCTCCGTCAATCCAGCCGGTCGCTTGCAAGTTCCTTCAAACGTTCTGACAAACACTCGGGACAGATCTTCCCAAGTGTAAATACTGCTAGGAGGTAACTGATTCAACCACGCTCTGGCAGAACCTTCCAACATGAGGGGCAAATGCTTCATGGCCACCTCGTCATTCCCACCACCAATCTGAACTGCCACTCGGTAGTCCTCAAGCCAAGTTTCAGGCTTAGACTCACCGGTGAACTTGCTGACTCCTGTTGCCAACCTGAAATTGGGAGGAATCACTGCGGCTCTGATAGCTCTGCTGAAACATTCCGGACCAGAAACGTGCACTCGACTGCTCGTGGGCGCATCTCTGTCGAGTCCACCTCGATGGGCTCTGTTCCGGTCGACCAAGCCTTGCACGATAATGGATCGCGCGTCGAAGCCTGGTTCTCTGGGGTCGACTGGAACTCTTCGCCCCGCACTGAGCTGACGTCTGTCATCTTGCTGCCGAGGAGCGTAAGACCCACCCCTCGGAGGGGAAGTGGGCACTCGACGCCTATCATCTCGGTCGTGTCGGTCTCCATATTGGTCTCGCCGATTCTCGCGCCCTTCACGCCGCGGAGGCGATCTGGGACTGTGAGCCGACTGAACCGTATTCGCAGCGACGGATCGACTGTGAATTCTGTTGCGCGACTGCGACACGGCTGAATTCTGATCTCCTGCTGCCCGGAGCAGATCCCTGATCTGCATCAAGCCTCTGCCAGCTTCCGACTGAGAGGGCTGGATGGACTCTGCTATACGGGTCGCAGCTGCTAAATTCTGGATTGGGGTTCGATATACCTGAGTCGGCGGGAAGAGTTGACGTCGACTGGCGTCGGGAACTCGTTGCCGCGCGCGCTCGTCGAGTGCTCGCTGAAGATTCTCCAGGCGAGCGCGTTCGGCCAAATTGGCCAAACGTGCCTCCTCCAAGGCGCGAGCCTCGGGGGTTTCTCCTGCGATGGGAGTATGCAGGGCATCCATGTTCCTGCGGCGAAGTTCCTCTCTTTGCAGAGAGTCGAGTGGCTCGGGCTGGTACTCTTCGTGGTCTCGTGCGGGGTCGCCTCCGTCGCCTGCCCCACCATCACGGGCGAAGCCAGGGGGGCTGCGAGGCCCGTCGACCATCAAGATTTCCGCCGCTGGATCACTGCTATCGCATTCGGATGCAGTCTCTACGGAGCCAGTCGACAGATCGAACAGGCCGTAGAGAGATTCGTCGGGCTCGATTGCCGCAACTTGGGTGGTGGCCGTCTGGCGAGCCACCGCGTGTCTCACCCACCGCTGAAGCCTCGACCGACCCGAGCGCTTGCGCTGGCGGGAGACCGGGAGGGTGGTCGATAGGGGAGTCGACCGATATGGGGTCGACGGTTGCCGCAGCAGAACGCCGCGGACACATGCGCGAAAATGCGTCGCACCGCGGACGGGGAGCGCATCGACGTCGAGTGGAGCCTCCTGGAGCCAGGCGGAGTCGTCGGCGACGAAGGTGAGAGCACCGAGACGAATCTCTCGACCCTCGACCAAAACTCCAGCAGCTACCATGATGAAAGTACTCGGAAGAATCGCAACTTCTCCACAAAATCGCTAAAACACCGCCCCACGGTGGGCGCCAACTGTCGTGGATCTAAGTCTGACAGTAGAGTGGGGGTAGGTATGGAGAGGCAAGGTCCTAGCTATGGAGAGGTTGTAAGCACAAGAGATGTACGAGTTCAGGCCCTTCTCGGAGGAAGTAAAAGCCCTACGTCTCGGAGCCCGGAGGCGGTCGAGTGGATTATGTGTATATGGATTACAGGGTGCCGAACCCTTCTGCCTGTGGGGGTGGCTTATATAGAGTGCGCCAGGACCCCAGCCAACCCACGTAATGAAGGGTTTAAGGTACATTAAGTCCGGGGCGTTACTGGTAATGCCCCACATAAAGTGTCTTTACTATCATAAAGTCTACTTAATTACAGGCCGTTGCAGTGCAGAGTGCCTCTTGACCTTCTGGTGGTCGAGTGAGTCTTCGTGGTCGAGTCCTTCAAGTCAGTTGAGTGAGTCCCTCGTAGGTCGACTGGAAGGTGATCTCTTCTAAGGGTGTCCTCGGGCAGGGTACTTAGATCAGGTCTGTGACCCTACCCTAGGTACATGACTCCATCACTATCCGGATAGCTTTGAGTAGAGATACCGGATACGTATAATGGAGCAACAATTTAGAAAAGCTCCAAGTAGAACAGTTATTTGAAATGGCTCCAAATGTAGCGTAGTAGTTGCATCTACAAGATGACATAGAAATTTGCGAAGTACATACGGATCTGAATGCTGCAGACCCGTTGACTGAAACCTCTCTCACAAGCATAACATGATCAAACCCAGAACTCTTGGGTGTTAGTCACATGGGGATGTGACCTTGAGTGTTAATCACATATCGATGTGAACTGGATTATTGACTCTAGTGCAAGTGGGAGACTGTTGGAAATATGCCCTACAGGTAATAATAAATTGGTTATTATTATATTATATTTCCTTGTTCATGATAATCGTTTATTATCCATGCTAGAATTGTATTGATAGGAAACTCAGATACATGTGTGGATACATAGACAACACCATGTCCCTAGTAAGCCTCTAGTTGACTAGCTCGTTGATCAATAGATGGTTACGGTTTCCTGACCATGGACATTGGATGTCTTGATAACGGGATCACATCATTAGGAGAATGATGTGATGGACAAGACCCAATCCTAAGCCTAGCACAAGATCATGTAGTTCATATGCTAAAGCTTTTCTAATGTCAAGTATCATTTCCTTAGACCATGAGATTGTGCAACTCCCGGATACCGTAGGAGTGCTTTGGGTGTGCCAAACGTCACAACGTAACTGGGTGGCTATAAAGGTACACTACAAGTATCTCCAAAAGTGTCTGTTGGGTTGGCACGAATCGAGACTGGGATTTGTCACTCTGTGTAAACGGAGAGGTATCTCTGGGCCCACTCGGTAGGACATCATCATAATGTGCAAAATGTGACCAAGGAGTTGATCATGGGATGATGTGTTACGGAACGAGTAAAGAGACTTGCCGGTAACGAGATTGAACAAGGTATCGGGATACCGACGATCGAATCTCCAGCAAGTATCGTACCGCTAGACAAAGGGAATTGTATACGGGATTGATTAAGTCCTTGACATCATGGTTCATCCGATGAGATCATCGTTGAACATGTGGGAGCCAACATGGGTATCCAGATCCCGCTGTTGGTTATTGACCGGAGAGTTATCTCGGTCATGTCTGCATGGTTCCCGAACCCGTAGGGTCTACACACTTAAGGTTCGATGACGCTAGGGTTATAGGGAATAGATATATGTGGTTACCGAATGTTGTTCGGAGTCCCGGATGAGATCCCGGACATCACGAGGAGTTTCGGAATGATCAGGAGGTAAAGATTTATATATGGGAAGTCCTGTTTTGGTCGCCGGAAAAGTTTCAGGTTTTATCGGTAATGTACGGGGACCACCGGGAGGGTCCCGGTGGTCCACCAAGTGGGGCCACTAGCCCCGGAGGGCTGCATGGGCCAAGTGTGGGAGGGGACCAGCCCCTGGTGGGCTGGTGCGCCCCCCCACCAAGGCCCAAGGCGCAAGGGAGAGTGGAAGGGGGCAAACCCTAGGCTCAGATGGGCCTAAGGCCCACCTAGTGGTGCGCCCCCCTCTCTCCCCCCTTGGCCGCCCCCCTAGATGGTATCTAGGGCTGGCCGCCACCCCTAGGGGTGGAAACCTAGGTGGGGCGCAACCCCTCCCCCCTATATATACTTGAGGTTTTGGGCTGCCATAGACACAATTCAATCTCCTTCTTGGCACAGCCCTACCCCTCTCCCTCCTCGTCTCTTGCGGTGCTTGGCGAAGCCCTGCTGGAGTACCACGCTCCTCCACCACCACCACGCCGTCGTGCTCCTGCTGGATGGAGTCTTCCCCAACCTCTCCTTCTCCCCTTGCTGGATCAAGGCGTAGGAGACGTCACCGGGCTGTACGTGTGTTGAACACGGAGGTGCCATCCGTTCGGCACTAGGATCATCGGTGATTTGGATCACGACGAGTACGACTCCATCAACCCCGTTCACTTGAACGCTTCCGCTTAGCGATCTACAAGGGTATGTAGATGCACTCTCCTTCCCCTCGCTGCTAGATTACTCCATAGATTGGTCTTGGTGATGCGTAGAAAATTTTGAATTTCTGCTATGTTCCCCAACAAGTACTGGGCAGTATCATGTATTTACTACCAGTCTATGTAAGAGGACCAGAAACTTCACAAGAGGGCTGCCAATGCAGTTGAGCCGGCAATTCCACGTTATCTACGCTGGTCGGAGCAGCCTATTGTGTGGAGCAGAGAGGATCACCCGCCCCGGGTTGATAATCTGGGTCACTTGGCTTTGGTAGTGGCACCTCAGGTTGGTGGATACAAGTTTACTAAGGTGCTCATGGATGGAGGCAGCAGCATCAACATCCTCTACTATGAGACGTTTCGCCGGATGGGATTGATGGATAAACATCTTAAACAATCCAACTCTGTTTTTCACGGTGTGGTACCTGGTAAATCGGCATACCAAGTTGGTAAGATTGAGCTGGAAGTAGCCTTTGGGGATGAGTATGACTCCAGAGCGGAAAAATTAACCTTTGAGGTGGTTAAGATCAAAAGCCCATATCATGCTCTGTTTGGGCAACCGGCTTATGCCAAGTTCATGGCTCGGTCGTGTTACGTATATTTGCAGCTCAAGATGCCGAGTCATAAAGGCACCATTACAGTACATGGGAGCCGGAAGATAGCCTTGGAATGTGAAGAAGGTGATGCTGCCTATGCTGAATCTGTTTGTGCAACAAAGGAGTTAAAATTTTACAAGGATCATGTTGACCCGACATACATGACGTCATTAAAGAAACCAACAACAGAGCATGAGCCGAAATTGAACTTCAAATCAGCTGATGACACTAAGATGGTTGACTTTGTACCTGGCGACTCATCCAAACAGTTCATCATCAGCGCAAACTTGGATCCGAAATAGGAAAGCGTGCTCATCGAGTTCATCATTGAGAACCGGGACATCTTTTCTTGGAAACCTTCAGACATGTCAGGTGTCCCGAGGGAACTTGCTGAGCACACTCTTAATATCGATCCAAAGTTCAAACCTGTCAGATAGTTTCTCCGACGGTTTAGTGAAGAAAGGCACAAGGCCATTGGGGAAGAGGTGGCCCGACTCTTGGCAGTCGTGTTCATTGTGGAGGTCTTTCACCCCGAATGGTTAGCTAACCCGGTGCTTGTACTAAAAAAGAATGGCACCTGGCGTATGTGTGTGGATTACACAGATCTGAACAAGGCTTGTCCGGCTGATCCTTTTGCTCTCCCCTGTATTGATCAGATCATTGATGCTACGGCGGGTTGCGCACGGTTGAGTTTCTTAGATGCTTATTCCGGTTATCATCAGATTAAGATGGCAGTCAAAAGAACACAGCTTTTATAACTCCTTTTGGAGCTTTCTGCTATGTGTCTATGCCTTTTGGGCTTAAGAGTGCCCAGGCGACTTACCGACGGTGTGTGCAGAATTGTCTTCACAATCAAATTGGGCGCAATGTTCATGCTTATGTGGATGATGTAGTGGTGAAATCCAGGGAAGAGGAAACCTTGGTCACGGACCTGATAGAGACTTTTGATAATCTCCGGGTTTACAAAATGATGCTTAACCCGGCCAAGTGTGTTTTTGGAGTGCCAGCCGGCAAACTCTTGGGTTTTTTGGTGTCTAACCGAGGTATTGAAGCTAACCCGGAGAAAATCAAGGCAATTACATCCCTAGCCAAACCAACCTGCGTCAATGATGTTCAGCGGCTGGCGGGTCGTGTGGCTGCTTTGAGCCGGTTCATAAGCTGGTTGGGGGAAAAGGCTATGCCTCTGTATCAGTTGATGAAGAAAATGGATGTTTTTGTTTGGAGCCATGCTGCGAACGCTGCTTTTGAGGATCTGAAGGCACAGCTGGCTGAGCCACCGGTCCTGGCTGCTCCAATTGAGAAAGAACCGCTATTGTTATATGTGGCTGCCAACTCACGGGCTGTTAGTGTAGCTATTGTGGTAGAGCGCAAGGAGGATGGCAAAGAGCATCCGGTTCAGCGACCGGTTTATTATGTCAGTGAAGTGCTAATTGAGTCTAAGCAACGATATCCACATTGGTAGAAGCTTGTTTATGGGGTATTCATGGCGAGCCGGAAGCTTAAGCATTACTTTCAGGGACATCCAATCACTGTGGTTAGCTCTGCTCCTTTGGGAGACATTATTCAAAACAGAGAAGCTACGGGGCGAGTCGCCAAGTGGGAAATTGAGCTTGGGTCTCATGGGTTTAAGTATGTTCCACGTACTGCAATTAAGTCTCTAGCCCTGGTTGACTTCATCAATGACTGGACAGAGATGCAGATGCCAGAAGAGAAGCCAGACAACACATATTGGACTATTCATTTTGATGGATCCAGGCAATTGGAAGGCTCGGGGGCTGGAGTCGTGCTAACTTCCCCACGAGGTGACAAATTTTGTTATGTGTTATGGTTGATGTTTCCTTGCACTAACAACGCAACAGAGTATGAAGCCTTGCTCCATGGTCTTCGAGTGGCAAAAAAGATGAGATTGAGCCTGGTCAGATGTCTTGGTGATTCGGATCTAGTGGCTCAACAGGTATCTGGCAAGTGGGATTCCAAGGACCCTCTCATGGCGGCTTATCACCGAGAGGTTGATGCTGTTGCAGGATATTTTAAAGGTTATCAGGTGGAACACATTGACCGTCGAAAGAACGAAGTAGCTAATGCTTTAAGCCGGCTGGGGTCTCAGCGTAAGCCGGTGCCACCTAACACCTTTTTGGATGTTTTGCATAACCCCTCTGTCAAGTTGCCCACCGAAGAAGATTTAGCTGTTCCTGACCCGAAGGCACAGTTGGTAGCGGCTCTTCATGTCATCCCAGATTGGACGGTGCCGTTCTTGGCTTACATGATCCAGGGAGAGTTGCCAGCGGATGAGACCCTGGCTTGACAGATAACCCGGCAATCTAAGTCCATGACGATTTCAGATGGAGAGTTATACCATCGCAGTGTTTCCGGAGCGTTTTGTTTCCCCTGAAGAAGGTCAAGAGATCCTTCGTGAGATCCATGAAGGCGATTGTGGTCATCACGCCGGGTCAAAATCTTTAGTGGCCAAGGTGTTTCGTCATGGTTTTTACTAGTTGACGGCTCACGCTGATGCAGAAGATCTGGTCAGTAGATGTGATGGATGTCAAAAATTTGCACGACGAGCACATGTGCTGGCTCAAGAGCTCCGGATGATTCCAATCACTTGGCCGTTTGCGGTCTAGGGGCTTGACATGGTAGGACCTTTCAAAAGGTCTAAGGATAAAAAGACACATCTCCTGGTGGCAGTTGATAAATTCACCAAGTGGGTTGAGGCGGAGCCTATGAGTAAATGTGACGCAGCCGCGGCGGTTCAGTTCATGAAAAAAAGTGATTTTTCCATTTCGGGTTTCCACACAGTATTATCACTGACAATGGCACTAATCTATCCCAAGGAGCTATGGAGGAATTTTGTCAACGAGAACACATCCGGCTTGATGTTTCTTCTATAGCTCACCCTCAATCCAACGGTCAAGCTGAGAGAGCCAATCAGGAAATTTTGGAAGGGCTCAAACCCCAGCTTATGGTTCCTTTACAACGAATGCCGGGTTTTTGGGTAGAGGAATAACCCTTGGTATTATGGAGTATCAATACTACGCCCAATAGGTCTACGGGTTACACACCTTTCTTCATGGTTTATGGAGCAGAAGCAGTATTTCCTAGTGACATCCGCCATGACTCGCCCCGTGTGGTGGCTTATGTTGAAGCTAATAATGAACAAGCCAGACAGGATGCACTTGACTTGTTGGATGAAGAAAGAGACTTAGTAGCGGCCCGGTCGGAAATTTATCAACAGGACCTGCGTCGTTATCACAGCCGCCGGGTTAAGTCCAGGACTTTTCAGGATGGCGACTTGGTGCTCCGGCTCATCCAGGATCTTTCAGATGCACACAAGTTATCCCCACCTTGGGAAGGACCCTTTGTGGTCAATAAAAATTTAAACAATGGGTCATACTACCTCATTGACGTTCGAGAGCATGCAGACTCGCATAAGTCGGAAGAGGAGACCCGCCGGCCATGGAACATTGCTCAACTTCGGCCATATTACACCTGAGCCGCCGGCTCTCATCATGTACATACGTTCACGTTGTATATACTATGATAAGAAATAAAGTAAGACCATCGGTCTCTTTTCTTTTCACAGACTATGCATCTTTATTATTTCTTATTTACAAATGACTATTAAGGAGCTGATCATATTTGAATCAAGTTTAACCTTTTTGGTCCAGCTTATGATTGTATCCGAATCTAGCTGCAAATCTCATGGTCACTTGGGGGCTTCCTGTGCAAACATAGGTTGTATTCGAACCAAAGATAACATAGTTGTCGTAACCCTCTTGATCGGCTCAAGGCCAAAACTCACTGGGGGCTTCTTGATCGTATCCGAATCATAGCTTAACCCCTTTGAGTCCGACTTGGATCGTATTCGAATCAGGGTCGTTAAAAACCTCTCAAGGTCATTTGGGGGCTTCCTTTTCAAACATAGGTCGTATTCGAACCAAAGAGAACATAGCGGTCGGTACCCTCTTGATCGGTGCAACGCCAAAGCCACTGGGGGCTATATGGTCGTATTCGAACCTTAGCTTAACCCCTTTGGTCCGGTTTACTGGTTGTATTCGAATCAGAAACCCCCAACCTTTTGAATACAATATTAAAATTATGCCTATTATTTATTGCTTGCCTTTTAGTTTGTTGTTGTTTCAATATTACAAATAAATTAGCCTGGTCTTCTTCACTAGCTCAACTATTGGACAACACAGCCGCCCGGGTCATTCAATCCAGCGGTTCAAGGATCAAAAGGTATGAGCTACTAAGGTATAATGATCATTAAATATTGAGTTATCAAATTCAATCACCCGGCTTATTTAAACCGGTGATCTAAGGATCAATAGGGATCAGGTATGGTCATTACTTATACATGCTTACCTGCTGCTTTAACTAAAAAAGTTCGAATTTATATTTGTCTCTGTTTTTATCAAGGTAAATATATTGGCTCTACATTAGGTGTTTAAACCCGTTTGGTTCTAAACCACCATGCCAGTCTTTTCTTTGTATTTACAGGAACAAAGTTCAAACATTGCAGAGATAAGCATTAAGCGATGCATAAGCAAGCATTAAACATTGGCATCTGGAAACACAGATTCACATATAAGTATTTTATGCGCGATGGCACAAGCAAACATGCGGTGTTTTAACAGCTAAGCTATTACAAGGCTTTATAAGCCCATGAAGATGATCATTGTCCCTCCCTCGCCGGTTCACCATCTTGAGTCTGTTGGAAGTTGGGTTTTGACCAATCAAAGCTGTTCATGGCGACAAATTTGGCTTCATCGTCAATCAGGCCGACCGGGTCAACCTCTGAGGCAAATGTATCTTCTCTCACTGGTGGGATTAAGTCTGTTACTTTATATGAGGGATGGGCCATCTTCTTATTCTCACTATCAAAACCCGGCTGGTACTTGTCCACATTGGTGTCATCTCCAAGACTAGTCGCTTGAGGCCGGACTTCACGGACGCAGGCTATGAAGTCATCCTGATCAAAAGGAGACCGATCCTCCTTCATGGTAGGATAGCCCCTTGCCACGTCCGTCGGGTCTAGGTCTGGCACCCAAGCCTTGGAGCGGCTTAGGGAAGTCAAAGCTCTGGCTCGCGTGCAGGAGCGTTTTACTTCTTGGAACCTGGCAGGAAGGATGGATAGCTTCTTCAGGACGTCACTGAGCCGGTTAGGTCCTTGATTAGCAGGAGAGATGGCAGCCAGAGCCCGTTGTGCGCTGATATACAATTGTTCAACTAAAGTGTATACTGCCTTCAGCTTAATCAACGGGTCTTGGCTCAGATTTTTACTTCGCGGACCTGCATATATTTTTAACAGAGTCAGTTGGCGGATTATACTCCGGTTTGGCAAAAAATATACGAAAGGTCAAATGAGGCAGCTTACCAAAGATAGCAGCGACCATCTGAGACACCCGGCCCTTTAAACCGTTCAACTCTATTGAAATTTCTTTCAGAGCTGTTTCGGCTGTCTCAGCTCGTCGGGTCAGAAGTGTTTTCTCATTTTCCCAAGTCTTCTCCTTGGCAGCAAAGCTGGTCTTCAAATTTTCCGTTGCAGAAAGGCTTATTTGCAGTTTGGAGGTGGAAGATTTGATTTCTGACTCCTGACTCGCTAGTCGGGTCTTTGCGTCAGTCAATTGAGAGTTCAATTCAGACAAGGCATTCTGTGAAATGTTCAGATAAGTCAAGACTTGGTTTCAAATTCAAATATCCAAATTCAAGATTCAAGTCTCAAGTACTATACGAATAAACCACTTGACACTTGGGGGCTAATGTATGCCAAATCAATTTTTTACGACTCTACAAACATATTTAAAGTCCCAAGTCCCTTACAAAGTAACAACACTTGGCACTTGGGGGCTAATGTATGCAGTTCAGCAAGTTTATCAAGGTTAAACCAGAATGTTAAGTACTTTGAAGACGGTTTTAAATTCTAAAGTACCGATTCATTAATGATCAAAATAAACCGGTCCTTGGGGACTATAAGTGAAGTTTTTTGCTCTATCAATATCAGGCAAAGATTCAGAGGTAAAAGTCTCGGCTCATATTTTAAGTCTACAAGTTATTCCGTTCTCTCATAATCTGAAGACTTGGGGGCTGAAGGAATATTAGTAAACCGGAAATAACGTACCTCATACTTCAACTGAAGCTGCTTGACCATCTCGATCTCAGACTCACGACTGGAGTGTACATGACTGAGATAGCCGGATAAGATATCACTAACATTGAGACGGTCATAGTTGGCAACATCAAAGTGAACCTTATGCCTCTCCAATGCTTCTTGCTTTGCTGTGCATCGAGCCAGCACCGTTGGGTTCCCCGGCTCAACAAAGCGGCTCCCAGTAATTTGAACATCTTGAGCAGGTGGAGACAGCAGGTTGGTTGAGGTTGACGGTCCAGCTGTAGAAGGATTCATAATGGCTTCATCAAAAGTCATCTCAGGAGGATTTGCCTCATTGTCAATAGGCGGGTGTTCTGGAGCGTTAGCCAATGGAGAAGGTGGCCTAGCCGGTTCAGATGCTAGCACTGGCGGGTCTTCCGCCGGTTTAGCTGCCTTTGTCTTCTTGGATTTATCCTGACCACTAAGGAAAAATATTGCAGGATTGTCAGCATAAAGGTACAATTGAGCAACCCGAAAGAAAGGAGGATTTCTGATTACCCAGGAGCAGTCTTGAAAGACAGAAATTGTGTTTGTGATGTGTCGCCTGAAGAACGAGACACCTCCTGAAAGGATAAAAGAAAAGAGTTAAAAGAAATACAAGGAGCAGGATTCATTAAAACGAGTTAAAGACAGTAATAAGTAAACCTCGTTCGGGCGTTTCCGAGGGGTCTGTTGAAGGACGACAGCCGGTTCCTCTTCAATCCCAACTTCACAGCGGCTTTCATGTTGCTGCTTTTTCAAATGAAAGTTGGGATCCAAGTGAGCTAAGGGGTTAGTAAACCTTACTTTACGGATCACTCGTCGAACTTTGTGTCTTGGAAAGGGCACTGAGTCGAAGGAAATGATAGTTACCTCTGCTTCCCCGGCCTGACTGGCCCTGGTGTCATCCTGGTAAGGATCAGTGTCAATAAGATTGTTAAAGAATTGGCCAAAGGAATCAAGGGCTACCTCCGAGTCAGACGTGTCATCAAGTTTCATTAAATCTTCAGCAGTGGTCTTCTTTTTCTTCTTCGATCTCCGAGTTGATTTCTTGGCGTTCATGGCAGCGAGTTTCGCCTTCTTGGCAGCTTCGTGATCATATTTCACTTTCCAAAAATCAGAGTTGGCCTACAAAGACAATAGGAAGGATCAGTGATAAACAATACGGCTGGACAAAACACAAAGGAAAAAAGATCAAAATATCCTTACTTCTAGTACCGGGTTAAGTTTACAGAAGGGATTTAACCCAACCATACTGCAATCTTCATACTTCGCATTCACCAGAAGGTTTGACATAGAGACAATGTCCTTCTCGGTTAGTTGAACCGGGGTATGACGGAGAGAGTCGTCCGGGTCTCCACCATATTCATACATCAATTTTGAACGACGCCTTAAAGCAATAATCCGCCATGAGATCTAGCAGCGGGTTAGATCGACTCCGGTTAAACCGTTCCCCAACAAACTGTTGGAAATATGCCCTAGAGGCAATAATAAAAGTATTATTATATTTCATTATTCATGATAATTGTCTTTTATTCATGCTATAACTGTATTATCCGGAAATCGTAATACACGTGTGAATACATAGACCTCAATATGTCCCTAGTGAGCCTCTAATTGACTAGCTCGTTGTGATCAACAGATAGTCATGATTTCCTGGCTATGGACATTGGATGTCGTTGATAACGGGATCACATCATTAGGAGAATGATGTGATGGACAAGACCCAATCCTAAGCATAGCACAAAGGTCGTTTAGTTCGTTTGCTAGAGCTCTGCCAATGTCAAGTATCTCTTCCTTAGACCATGAGATCGTGTAACTCCCGGATACCGTAGGAGTGCCTTGGGTGTATCAAACGTCACAACATAACTGGGTGACTATAAAGGTGCATTACAGGCATCTCCGAAAGTAGTTGTTGGGTTGACACGGATCGAGACTGGGATTTGTCACTCCGTATGACGGAGAGGTATCTCTGGGCCCACTCGGTAATGCATCATCATAATGAGCTCAAGGTGACCAAAGTGTTGGCCACGAGATCATGCATTACGGTACGAGTAAAGTGACTTGCCGGTAACGAGACTGAACAAGGTATTGGGATACCGACGATCGAGTCTCGGGCAAGTAACGTACCGATTGACAAAGGGAATTGTATACATGGTTTGATCAAATCCTCGACATCGTGGTTCATCCGATGACAACATCGAGAAGCATGTGGGAGCCAACATGGGTATCCAGATCCCGCTGTTGGTTATTGACCGGAGAACGTCTCGGTCATGTCTACATGTCTCCCGAACCCATAGGGTCTACACACTTAAGGTTCGATGACGCTAGGGTTATAAAGGAAGTTTGTATGTGGTTACCGAATGTTGTTTGGAGTCCCGGATGAGATCCCGGACGTCACGAGGAGTTCCGGAATGGTTCGGAGGTAAAGATTTATATATGGGAATTCCTATTTTGGCCACCGGAAAATGTTCGGGATTTTTCAGTATTGTATCGGGAAGGTTCTAGAAGGTTCCGGAGTGGGGCCCACCTGCATGGGGGGACCCACATGAACGTGAGTAGTGGGGGAAAGGCCCCACACCCCTGGTCAAGGCGCACCAAGATCCCCCCTTAGAAGGAATAAGATCATATCCCGAAGGGATAAGATCAAGATCCCTAAAAAGGGGGGATAACAATCGGTGGGGAAGGAAATGATGGGATTTCTTTCCTCCCACCTTGGCCAACGCCCCAATGGACTTGGAGGGCAAGAAACCAGCCCCTCCACCCCTATATATAGTGGGGAGGCGCATGGGAGCTTCACACAAGCCAAGGCGCAGCCCCTCCCCTCCCCAACACCTCTCCTCCTCCGTATATGCTTGGCGAAGCCCTGTCGGAGTACTGCTGCACCAACTACACCACGCCGTCGTGCTGCCGTTGGAGCAATCTTCCTCAACCTCTCCTTCCCCCTTGCTGGATCAAGAAGGAGGAGACGTCTCCCGTCCCGTACGTGTGTTGAACGCGGAGGTGCTGTCCGTTCAGCACTTGGACATCGGTGATCCGAATCACGTTCGAGTACGACTCCATCATCACCATCCCCTTGGCTAGCTTCCGCTCGTGATCTACAAGTGGTATGTAGATGCAAACTCTCTCCCTTGACTCG
This sequence comes from Triticum aestivum, assembly GCF_018294505.1. Classification (NCBI taxonomy): domain Eukaryota; kingdom Viridiplantae; phylum Streptophyta; class Magnoliopsida; order Poales; family Poaceae; genus Triticum; species Triticum aestivum. The sequence goes on from NC_057800.1 coordinate 520,633,789, forward strand.
TTGCTTAGATGAACTCATAGATGGATCTTGGTGAAACCGTAGGAAAAATTTTAATTTTCTGCAACGTTCCCCAACAGTGGTATCAGAGCCAGGTTTATGCGTAGTTCTCTTTGCACGAGTAGAACACAATTTTGTTGTGGGCGTGGATTTTGTCATCTTACTTGCCTCTACTAGTCTTTTCTTGCTTCGGCGGTATTGTGGGATGAAGCGGCCCGGACCAACCTTACACGTACGCTTACGTGAGACCGGTTCCACCGACTGACATGCACTAGTTGCATAAGGTGGCTGGCGGGTGTCTGTCTCTCCCACTTTAGTTGGAGCGGATTCGATGAAAAGGGCCCTTATGAAGGGTAAATAGAAGTTGACAAAATCACGTTGTGGTTATTCGTAGGTAAGAAAACGTTCTTGCTAGAACCCAATTGCAGCCACGTAAAAGATGCAACAACAATTAGAGGACGTCTAACTTGTTTTTGCAGCGATTGATCATGTGATGTGATATGGCCAGAAGTTGTGATGAATGATGAATTGTGATGTATGAGATCATGTTCTTTGTAATAGGATTCACGACTTGCATGTCGATGAGTATGACAACCGGCAGGAGCCATAGGAGTTGTCTTTATTTTTTGTATGACCTGCGTGTCATTGAAGAACGCCATGTAACTCACTTTACTTTATTGCTAAACGCGTTAGCCATAGAAGTAGAAGTAGTCGTTGGCGTGACAACTTCATGAAGACACGATGATGGAGATCATGATGATGGAGATCATGGTGTCAAGCCGGTGACAAGATGATCATGGAGCCCCGAAGATGAAGATCAATGGAGCTATATGATATTGGCCATATCATGTCACAACTATATAATTGCATGTGATGTTTATTATGTTTATGCATCTTGTTTACTTAGGACGACGGTAGTAAATAAGATGATCCCTTACAAAAATTTCAAGAAGTGTTCTCCCCTAACTGTGCACCGTTGCTACAGTTCGTCGCTTCTAAGCACCACGTGATGATCGGGTGTGATGGATTCTTATGTTCACATACAACGGGTGTAAGACAGTTTTACACAGCGAAAACACTTAGGGTTAACTTGACGAGCCTAGCATGTGCAGACATGGCCTCGGAACACGGAGACCGAAAGGTCGAACACGAGTCGTATGGAAGATACGATCAACATGAGAATGTTCACCGACGATGACTAGTCCGTCTCACGTGATGATCGGACACGGCCTAGTCGACTCGGATCGTGTAACACTTAGATGACTAAAGGGATGTCTAATCTGAGTGGGAGTTCATAATTTGATTAGAACTTAATTATCATGAACTTAGTCTAAAACCTTTGCAAATATGTCTTGTAGATCAAATGGCCAACGCTCATGTCAACATGAACTTCAACGCGTTCCTAGAGAAAACCAAGCTGAAAGATGATGGCAGCAACTATACGGACTGGGTCCGGAACCTGAGGATCATCCTCATAGCTGCCAGGAAACAATATGTCCTAGAAGGACCGCTAGGTGACGCTCCCGTCCCAGAGAACCAAGACATTACGAATGCTTGGCAAACTCGCGCTGATGATTACTCCCTCGTTCAGTGCGGCATGCTTTACAGCTTAGAACCGGGGCTCCAAAAGCGTTTTGAGCATCACGGAGCATATGAGATGTTCGAAGAGCTGAAACTAGTTTTCCAAGCTCATGCCCGGGTCGAGAGATATGATGTCTCCGACAAGTTCTACAGTTGTAAGATGGAGGAAAACAGTTCTGTCAGTGAGCACATCCTGAAGATGTCTGGGTTGCACAACCATATGACCCAGCTGAACATTAACCTCCCAGATGAGGCGGTCATTGATAGAATCCTCCAGTCGCTCCCACCAAGCTACAAGAGCTTTGTGATGAACTACAACATGCAGGGGATGGAAAAGACCATTCCTGAAGTGTTCTCGATGCTGAAGTCAGCAGAGGCTGAAATCAAGAAAGAACATCAAGTGTTGATGGTCAATAAGACCACTAAGTTCAAGAAGGGCAAGGGTAAGAAGAACTTCAAGAAGGACGGCAAGGAGGTTGCCGCGCCTGGTAAGCCAGTTACCGGGAAGAAGTCAAAGAATGGACCTAAGCCTGAGACTGAGTGCTTTTATTGCAAGGGGAAGGGTCACTGGAAGCGGAACTGCCCCAAATACTTAGCAGATAAGAAGGCCGGCAAAACCAAAGGTATATTTGATATACATGTAATTGATGTGTACCTTACCAGTACTCGTAGTAACTCCTGGGTATTTGATACCGGTGCCGTTGCTCATATTTGTAACTCACAGCAGGAGCTGCGGAATAAACGGAGACTGGCGAAGGACGAGGTGGCGATGCGCGTCGGGAATGGTTCCAGAGTCGATGTGATCGCCGTCGGCACACTGCCTCTACATTTACCTACGGGATTATTTTTGAACCTTAATAATTGTTATTTAGTGCCAAGTTTGAGCATGAACATTGTATCTGGATCTCGTTTAATACGAGATGGCTACTCATTTAAGTCTGAGAATAATGGTTGTTTGATTTATATGAGAGATATGTTTTATGGTCATGCTTCGATGGTCAATGGTTTATTCATAATGAATGTCGAGCATAATATTACACATGTTCATAGTGTAGATGCCAAAAGATGTAAAGTTGATAACGATAGTCCCACATACTTGTGGCACTGCCGCCTTGGTCACATTGGTGTCAAGCGCATGAAGAAGCTCCATGCCGATGGACTTTTAGAGTCTCTTGATTATGAATCGTTTGACACGTGCGAACCATGCCTCATGGGCAAGATGACCAAGACTCCGTTCTCCGGAACAATGGAGCGAGCAACCAACTTATTGGAAATCATACATACCGATGTGTGCGGTCCAATGAGCGTTGAGGCTCGCGGAGGATATCGTTATGTTCTCACTCTCACTGATGACTTAAGTAGATATGGGTATGTCTACTTAATGAAACACAAGTCTGAGACCTTTGAAAAGTTCAAGGAATTTCAGAATGAGGTGGAGAATCAACGTGACCGAAAGATAAAGTGCCTACGATCAGATCGTGGAGGAGAATATTTAAGTCACGAATTTGGCACACACTTAAGGAAATGTGGAATCGTTTCACAACTCACGCCGCCTGGAACACCTCAGCGAAACGGTGTGTCCGAACGTCGTAATCGCACTCTATTGGATATGGTGCGGTCTATGATGTCTCTTACTGATTTACCGCTATCATTTTGGGGATACGCTCTAGAGACAGCTACATTCACTTTAAATAGGGCACCGTCTAAATCCGTTGAGACGACACCGTATGAATTATGGTTTGGGAAGAAACCTAAGCTGTCGTTTCTAAAAGTTTGGGGATGCGATGCTTATGTCAAGAAACTTCAACCTGAAAAGCTCGAACCCAAGTCGGAAAAATGCGTCTTCATAGGATACCCTAAGGAAACTGTCGAGTATACCTTCTACTTAAGATCCGAGGGCAAAATCTTTGTTGCCAAGAACGGATGCTTTCTGGAAAAAGAGTTTCTCTCGAAAGAAGTAAGTGGGAGGAAAGTAGAACTCGATGAAGTACTACCTCTCGAACGAGAAAGTGGTGCAGCTCAGGAAAATGTTCCTGTGATGCCCACACCAACTGAAGAGGAAACCAATGATGATGATCAAGGTACTTCGGATCAAGTTGCTACTGAACTTCGTAGGTCCACAAGGACACGTTCCGCACTAGAGTGGTACGGCAACCCCGTCCTGGAAATCATGTTGTTAGACAACGGTGAACCTTCGAACTATGAAGAAGCGATGGCGGGCCCAGATTCCAACAAATGGCTTGAAGCCATGAAATCCAAGATAGAATCCATGTATGAAAACAAAGTATGGACTTTGACAGACTTGCCCGATGATCGGCGAGCGATAGAAAACAAATGGATCTTTAAGAAGAAGACAGACGCGGATGGTAATGTCACCATCTATAAAGCTCGACTTGTCGCTAAGGGTTATCGACAGGTTCAAGGGATTGACTACGACGAGACATTCTCTCCTGTAGCGAAGCTAAAGTCCGTCCGAATCATGTTAGCAATTGCCGCATACTATGATTATGAGATATGGCAGATGGACGTCAAAACAGCATTCCTTAACGGGCATCTTAAGGAAGAACTGTATATGATGCAGCCGGAAGGTTTTGTCGATCCTAAGAACGCTAACAAAGTATGCAAGCTCCAGCGATCCATTTATGGGCTGGTGCAAGCATCTCGGAGTTGGAATATTCGCTTTGATGAGATAATCAAAGCGTTTGGGTTTATGCAGACTTATGGAGAAGCCTGCGTTTACAAGAAAGTGAGTGGGAGCTCTGTAGCATTTCTCATATTATATGTAGATGACATACTCTTGATGGGAAATAATATAGAATTTCTGGACAGCATTAAGGCCTACTTGAATAAGTGTTTTTCAATGAAGGACCTTGGAGAAGCTGCTTACATATTAGGCATCAAGATCTATAGAGATAGATCGAGACGCCTCATAGGTCTTTCACAAAGCACATACCTTGATAAGATTTTGAAGAGGTTCAAAATGGATCAGTCCAAGAAGGGGTTCTTGCCTATGTTACAAGGTGTGAGATTGAGCTCGGCTCAGTCACCAACCACGGCAAAAGATAAAGAAGAGATGAGTGTCATCCCCTATGCTTCAGCCATAGGATCTATTATGTATGCCATGCTGTGTACCAGACCTGATGTAAACCTTGCCGTGAGTTTGGTAGCTAGATACCAAAGTAATCCCGGCAAGGAACACTGGACAGCAGTCAAGAATATCCTGAAGTACCTGAAAAGGACAAAGGACATGTTTCTCGTTTATGGAGGAGACGAAGAGCTTGTCGTAAAGGGTTACGTCGACGCTAGCTTCGACTTAGATCCGGATGACTCTAAGTCACAAACCGGATACGTGTATATGTTGAATGGTGGAGCAGTAAGCTGGTGCAGCTGCAAGCAGAGCGTCGTGGCGGGATCTACGTGTGAAGCGGAGTACATGGCAGCCTCGGAGGCAGCGCATGAAGCGATTTGGGTGAAGGAGTTCATCACCGACCTAGGAGTCATACCCAATGCGTCGGGGCCAATCAAACTCTTCTGTGACAACACTGGAGCTATTGCCCTTGCCAAGGAGCCTAGGTTTCACAAGAAGACCAGGCACATCAAGCGTCGTTTCAACTCCATCCGTGAAAATGTTTAAGATGGAGACATAGAAATTTGCAAAGTACATACGGATCTGAATGTCGTAGATCCATTGACTAAACCTCTCTCGCGAGCTAAACATGATCAACACCAGAACTCTATGGGTGTTCGATTCATCACAATGTAACTAGATTGGTGACTCTAGTGCAAGTGGGAGACTGTTGGAAATATGCCCTAGAGGCAATAATAAAAGTATTATTATATTTCATTGTTCATGATAATTGTCTTTTATTCATGCTATAACTGTATTATCCGGAAATCGTAATACACGTGTGAATACATAGACCTCAATATGTCCCTAGTGAGCCTCTAGTTGACTAGCTCGTTGTGATCAACAGATAGTCATGATTTCCTGGCTATGGACATTGGATGTCGTTGATAACGGGATCACATCATTAGGAGAATGATGTGATGGACAAGACCCAATCCTAAGCATAGCACAAAGGTCGTTTAGTTCGTTTGCTAGAGCTTTGCCAATGTCAAGTATCTCTTCCTTAGACCATGAGATCGTGTAACTCCCGGATACCGTAGGAGTGCCTTGGGTGTATCAAACGTCACAACGTAACTGGGTGACTATAAAGGTGCATTACAGGCATCTCCGAAAGTACCTGTTGGGTTGACACGGATCGAGACTGGGATTTGTCACTCCGTATGACGGAGAGGTATCTCTGGGCCCACTCGGTAATGCATCATCATAATGAGCTCAAGGTGACCAAAGTGTTGGCCACGAGATCATGCATTACGGTACGAGTAAAGTGACTTGCCGGTAACGAGACTGAACAAGGTATTGGGATACCGACGATCGAGTCTCGGGCAAGTAGCGTACCGATTGACAAAGGGAATTGTATACAGGGTTTGATCGAATCCTCGACATCGTGGTTCATCTGATGACAACATCGAGAAGCATGTGGGAGCCAACATGGGTATCCAGATCCCGCTGTTGGTTATTGACCGGAGAACGTCTCGGTCATGTCTACATGTCTCCCGAACCCGTAGGGTCTACACACTTAAGGTTCGATGATGCTAGGGTTATAAAGGAAGTTTGTATGTGGTTACCGAATGTTGTTTGGAGTCCCGGATGAGATCCCGGACGTCACGAGGAGTTCCGGAATGGTCCGGAGGTAAAGATTTATATATGGGAAGTCCTATTTTGGCCACCGGAAAATGTTCGGGATTTTTCGGTATTGTACCGGGAAGGTTCTAGAAGGTTCCGGAGTGGGGCCCACCTGCATGGGGGGACCCACATGAACGTGAGTAGTGGGGGAAAGGCCCCACACCCCTGGTCAAGGCGCACCAAGATCCCCCCTTAGAAGGAATAAGATCATATCCCGAAGGGATAAGATCAAGATCCCTAAAAAGGGGGGATAACAATCGGTGGGGAAGGAAATGATGGGATTTCTTTCCTCCCACCTTGGCCAACGCCCCAATGGACTTGGAGGGCAAGAAACCAGCCCCTCCACCCCTATATATAGTGGGGAGGCGCATGGGAGCTTAACACAAGCCAAGGCGCAGCCCCTCCCCTCCCCAACACCTCTCCTCCTCCGTATATGCTTGGCGAAGCCCTGTCGGAGTACTGCTGCACCAACTACACCACGCCGTCGTCCTGCCGTTGGAGCAATCTTCCTCAACCTCTCCTTCCCCCTTGCTGGATCAAGAAGGAGGAGACATCTCCCGTCCCGTACGTGTGTTGAACGCGGAGGTGCTGTCCGTTCAGCACTTGGACATCGGTGATCCGAATCACGTTCGAGTACGACTCCATCATCACCATCCCCTTGGCTAGCTTCCGCTCGTGATCTACAAGTGGTATGTAGATGCAAACTCTCTCCCTTGACTCGTTGCTTAGATGAACTCATAGATGGATCTTGGTGAAACCGTAGGAAAAATTTTAATTTTCTGCAACGTTCCCCAACACAAACTATTGATTCTTCTGATAGATGGAAGTAGCTTCTTGCGTTTAGCAATAGTAAGTTTATCTGGCAGTGCGAACTTGGAGTCTAGACGATCGGGGCGGTAACCCGGCAGTGGCTTCTCGTTGGCAGGTGAGATGTCCTGACAGTAAAACCAAGTTTGGTTCCAGTCCTTTGGGTGACTTGGTAAAACTATGAGAGGAAGACAACACCCTGCCGACGCTGAATTGAGATGCCTCCAAGCTCTAAGCTAAGGCCGTTGGTGCACTTGTTCTGCCGGTTCAGATAGAAGTATTCTCTAAATAGCTCCAAAGTCGGCTTTTGCTGAAGATATACCTCACAGAGCACTTGTAAGTTACAAATATTGGATATGGAATTGGGCCCAATATCCTGAGGATGGAGTTTGAAGAAGTGAAGAACTTCTCTGAAAAACTTTGAACCGGGCGGTGAGAAGCCACGGTTCATGTGGTCAGTAAAGACGATCACTTTGCAGTCTTTCGGATTGGGTCGTTCTTCTTCCGGGTCAGGAGCACGATAAGACATGATGCTTTTTAAGGGCAGAAACCCAATGAGGAAGAACTCTTTTAAACGATCCTCAGTTATGGTTGAGGGGACCCAATTGCAGATGGTGGGTGTCTTTGACGGCATGATGTGCAAGGGAATGAAAAATAAAAAAAAACATGCTGGTTCAATTTACGGCAAAATTAACAGTTAAAGGTTGAAGATGTAAAACAAGTAATGGCGGCTTAACTAATGGGCTAATGACATATAAGGAAAAGAAAGCCGGAGTGGTAAGCCGCCATGACTACAGATTTTCTCAGAAAGCAGATTCAGCTAAGTGTTGGCATAAACAAGTTTCACCAAGCTATCATTATTATTTTTAATCAAATGGCTGTCCCAAAAAGAAAATATTCTAGACCTAAAAATCTGGTACAGATGAGTTCGTCAGCTATAACGAAGCATCTATACAGGAAAAAGGGATCTACTACTATCAAAAATGAATGCAAAACAACTACCGCGCGAGTTACATCTCCTTTTTGGATCAAGAGAGGCTGCGGAGGAAGAACTACCAAAAAAGTTCATGAGGAAGAGAGAAGAACACCGATGAACCCGCAAGCCTAATGCATATCTAAAAAGAACGAGAAGGCAAGACTTACGGATGCGGATTTGCTGCGGAGGGTCGTCGCTGTTTATCTGGACAGTGCAGGGTGATGTAGCGACCAAGCTCGAGGACGACGATGAGTGTTGCGGCGGTGGCGGAGCTCGAGCAGGAGCCGAGACTGCGAGAGGAAGAAGATGAAGAAGAGGGGAGAATGAGAAAAACTGGCTGCGTGCCTATTTATAAGGGCAGATGCGAACGGATGGGCGCAAAAATCAAGGGAGAACAAAATAATGGTTATCCACCTATATAGACGCCTCGATTCTCGGGAAGCATTAAAGATAAAAGATCTGTTGGAAGATGACGTCATGAAAGTTTTTTGTATTTTCAAAAGATGACATCACGGCGGGTTACATAGTTTTTTCAGACAGAAGATGGATTTCATCTAAGTATTGAAGATTGACAAAGAACAAAGTTCAAAGTCAACCTGGGGCCTAATGTTGGGGTTATTACTACCAGTATGACCCACCCAGGAGGGGCTGGGTCAACCCTAATGGCGGGTTACATAAGAAGCTCAATATACATTCAAGATGATAGTTTATTAAGCATATAGAAGGCCCAAAGGCCTGGGGCCGGCTTAAGGCCCGATATTGTAAACCGCCGTATGTAGGGAAAGACTGGTGAAGAAAGGCATGTAAAGGAAGTCACCGAGCCGGACACGGTTATGAGCCGGCCGGGACTCTGTAGGCCACCAGGCATCGACCGATGTATATAAGGGGACGACCCGGTGGCGGCTTAGGTTAAGAAATAACCAAGTCGATAACCAAGCCAGCGAGTTGAGCCCCTTGGAGATCGAAACTTCAGCAATACCAATCCCAACTAGACGTGGGCTTTTACCTTCATCGTAAGGGGTCGAACTAGTATAAAAACTCTCTCGTGTGTCCCTTGTCCCGATTAAGCCCTTTAAGCTTCCTAGTGCAATGGACCTACGACTAAGTCCTTGCTCTAGGACATCTGCCGTGTCAACTCCACGACACAAACCATCCAAGAAAAAGGATGATGAGGATTTTGAGCGCTTTGCTGAATTGATTAGACCTATCTTTTTGCGTATGCGATTAACTGATATGCTTAAAATGAATCCTTATGCTAAGTACATGAAAGAAATTTTTACAGATAAAAGAAAGATACCGGAAGCTAAAATTTCCACCATGCTTGCTAATTATACTTTTAAGGGTGGAATACCAAAGAAAATACGAGATCCCGGCGTACCAACTATACCATGCTCCATTAAAAGAAACTATGTTAAAACTGCTTTATATGATCTTGGAGCCGGTGTTAGTGTTATGCCTCTCTCTTTATATCGTAGACTTGATTTGAATAAGTTGACACCTACTGAAATATCTTTGCAAATGGCTGATAAATCAACTTCTATATCTGTCGGGTATTTGTGAGGATGTGCCTGTTGTAGTTGCAAACGTTACTATTTTAACGGACTTTGTTATTCTTGATATTCCCGAGGACGATAGTATGTCTATTATTCTTGGAAGACCCTTTTTGAATAGTGCAGGGGCTGTCATTGATTGCACTAAAGGCAATGTCACTTTTCATGTTAATGGTAATGAGCATACGGTACACTTTCTGAGGAAACAACCTCAAGTCCACAGTATCAACTCTATTGGAAAGATTCCATCGATTATATTTGGAGGTTTTCAATTTCCTCTTCCTATTGTCAAGAAGAAATATGATATTCTTATTATTGGGGATGTGCATATCCTCGTTGAGGTAACATAGTGTTATTCGAAATTTCTCCGGTTCCATGTTATTCGGAATGAGTTCGTTAACAAGACTTGATCAACCTTGTTAGTGGATTCCTTTTGATGAGCATGAGATGGATGAAACTAGAAAGCACAACCTTCTGTACCCCACTTTTACTTTCTGTTATTTATATTAAATAAATAAAAATAAATATTTTTCTGTCTGTTATCTCATTATTCATGCAATATAAAAATACCTCGAAAATAAAAGTTCTCCAAATGCCCTGAAATTTAAATATGATTTTTTCTAGAATATTTGAGAATATTTGGCACTGAGAACACGACAGAGGGGTCAACCACCTGCCCACGAGGGTGGAGGGCGCGCCCTACCCCCCTGGGCGCGCCCCTGCCTCGTGGGCCCACGGTGGCCCTCCTCCACTTATCCTTTCGCCCACACACTCCTTATTCCTCCCCCAAACACGAATATCCAGCTCAAACCCGAGTCCAAGCTCATTTTGCTGCCATTTTCGATCTCCTTGCTCAAAGCACCTCTCATGAAACTGCTTGGGGAGATTGTTCCTTGGTGACCCTGTTCTTGAGCTTGCATATCAAATTTATATGGTCAAAAGTAGTTTTGATGCATGGTATAGGCCCTAGGCTCTTGTAGGAGTAGTTGCTATCAATATTATTGAGTTTGGTTTACTTTTATTTTGAAGTTGCTAAAAATTTCAGACTTTTTCAGAAAATGATGAAGAGACTTTTGAGGGGCTCATCGAGCCGAAGCTCGAAGGAAAAGGCACCGAAGCCTAAGTATAATCTGCCTCGCACCGCAGAGGTTTGGGCGTGTGAATGGCCTTCCGATGATTTCTTGAGAGCAGCCAGGATTTATGAGGATTTTCATGAATTGGCTAAGAATGCAGGCCTCACCGCTTTCCTCCACGACCAATGCGATCAGTATCTCTTACTCACAAATATCTTCGTGCAAAACTTTCATTTCCATTCTAGGAGCTCACCACCTACGGTGGAGTTTCATTTATATGATGAGCATAAGGAGATGTCACTTTATGATTTTTGTTGGGTTTGTTTAGTCCCTTTCGAGGGCAAGACATAGGAACCACATCGTGAGGATGTGGATGGGTTTATTGATACTATCACTATAGGGGAAACAAGGAAGGTTTTGATGCACAAATCATTAGCATACATTTTCCTGTTTTACACTATTTTGCATTATTTGCTAGTCGTTGTTTAATTGGTCGCGGAAACTGTGGAAACCTTAGCATCCCTGATATTATTATTTTGCCCCACGGTTTATACGGTGATAACTCTATTAGTATGGGCGGCATTATTGCTAAACGGTTAAGTCTGAACCGTACCAAGGGCCCCATCTTTGGAGGCATCTATGCTTCACGCCTAGCTGCACATTTTAACATACCTATTAGGCATTTTGAGAAGGAAGAAAAGGTGTTGCCTCGTATTTATCTAGATTATAAAAGTATGGTGGCACATGATTTTATTGTTAAGAATAGGGAAGGAGAGCTTAAATATAAATTGTTCTTTGATAAACATCATCCTGAGACTATTACCCTGCCTGCTCCTTCTTTGTTTGATTTATCTGCAGGCCAGTACCTTGTTCCGTTGAAGGTTATTCATGCCTACCGGAACCCTGCACCAGCCATGGAGCCAGAGCCGGAACCACAAGTTGATCCTTCACGATAGTCTAATTACCAGTGGGATCCAGAGATGATTGCCAGCCAGTGGCAATCGGAGTATTCTTCTTCTTCTCAGTACGACCCCAACTATTATTATGGATATCCGCCAGGCCAGGCGTGGCCATAGACCAACTTAGGCCAAAAGCCTAAGCTTGGGGGAGTATGTATTTCTCACCGACATTACATTTATGTTCACACACTCATTGCTAGATGTCGATGCTCATACTTTTTCATTGTATCATCCATGCTAGTTTATTTCCTTTTTATGCTTTCTTCTTGTGTGTTTAATAAACCTTAAGAAAAACAAAAAAAATTAGTTGTAGCTTTTAGCTAGTTTTAATTTCCATGCTTGTAGTAGTAATCAAAAAGAAAACCCAAAAATATTTCTTGTTCTTCTTTTACTTGTTGGGAGCTCTCCCGTGTAAATAGTTTTATTTCTTTTCTTTTCTTTGGGGGTCGATAGGAGAAGATCATGATTAAATTGTTGAAGTGGCTCTTATATGCATTATTGATGATCTAACAAAAGAGCCCATATTGCCTTGCCTTCTCCTGTTTATTGAATGCTTGCAGATTCAGCTTAGTCCAATGCATGTGCACTATTATTATTATTCTCATCGTTCGGCCGTGAAAGTGAAAGGCAATTATGATGATATATGATGGACTGACTGAGATAAAAAAGCTGGTATGAACTCGACCTCTTTTGTTTTTGTAAATATGATTAGTTCATCATTCCTGATTCAGCCTATTATGAATAAACATGTTTGCAATGACAACTAGAGATCATAGTTTCTTGTGCCATGCTTGACTAGCTATGAGTTATACTGGTTTACCTTGCGTGCCAACATGCTATTGAAATGGTTATGATGTGGTATGATAGGGTGGTATCCTCCTCTGAATGATTTAAGTGACTTGACTTGGCGCATGTTCACGCATGTAGTTGAAACAAAATTAACATAGCCTTCACGATATTTATGTTCATGGTGGATTATATCCTACTCATGCTTGCATTCGGTGTTGATTAATTTTAATGCATGTTCATGACTGTTGTCGCTCTCTAGCTGGTCGCTTCCCAGTCTTTTGCTAGCCTTCACCTGTACTAAGCAGGGATACTGCTTGTGCATCCAATCCCTTAAACCCCAAAGTTATTCCACATGAGTCCACTATACCTACCTATATACGGTATCTACCTGTCGTTCCAAGTAAATTTATATGTGCCAAACTCCAAACCTTCAAATAAATATCCTGTTTTTATGCTCGAATAGCTCATGTATCAACTAGGGTTGTCTGTATCTTCCATGTTAGGCGGGTTATTCTCAAGAGGAGTGGACTCCGCTCCTCACTCACGAGATAAATGGCTGGTCACCGGGATGCCCAGTCCCATGCTTTATGCAAACTAAATCAAAATAATTGCAAACAAAACTCCCCCTGGGACTCTTGTTAGTTGGAGGCACTCGTTGTTTCGAGCAAGCCATGGATTGATGCTTGTTGGTGGAAGGGGGAGTATAAACTTTACCATTCTGTTTGGGAACCTCCTATAATGTGTGTAGCATGGAAGATATCACCATCTCTTGGTTGTTATATTGATAATGAAAGTATACCTCTCAAAATATTATTCACCTTTGTTTCAAAACCGAGCTCTGGCACCTCTACAAATCCATGCTTCCCTCTGCGAAGGGCCTATCTATTTACTTTCATGCTGAGTCATCATCCTCTTATTAAAAAGCACCAGTTGGAGAGCACCACTATCATTTGCATTCATTACTGTTAGTTTACATTGAGTATGACTTGACTGGATCTCTTTTACCATGAATTACAATGTCTAGCCAGTCCTTGGTCTTTAAAGGTGCTCTGCATTTATGTTTTGCGGTCTCAGAAAGGGCTAACGAGATACCACCTTGTTATATCATATTATGATTGTTTTGAGAAAGTGTTGTCATCCGAGATTTATTATTATTGCTCGCTAGTTGATTATGCCATTGATATGAGTAAACTTGAGACCTAAGCGTTATTGCGAATGTGGTTAGTTATAATCTTTGCTGAAAACATGAATGCTGGCTTTACATATTTACAACAACAAGATCAAACAGAGTTTGTAAAAGTTTTTCTTTATCACTTTCAGTTTGTCAACTGAATTGCTTGAGGACAAGCAAAGGTTTAAGCTTGGGGGAGTTGATACGTCTCCATTGTATCTACTTTTCCAAACACTTTTGCCCTTGTTTTGGACTCTAACTTGCATGATTTGAATGGAAATAACCCGGACTGATGTTGTTTTCAGCAGAATTACCATGGTGTTATTTATGTGCAGAAACAAACGTTCTCGGAATGACCTGAAACTTCACGGACCAACTTTTTGGAAAATATAAAAAATACCTGCAAAAGATGAAGGCCAGGGGGGCCACCACCTGTCCACGAGGGTGGGAGGCGCGCCTGCCCCCTAGGGCGCGCCCCCTACCTCGTGGGCCCCTTGGTGCCTCTCCGACTCCAACTCTAACTCTATATATTGTGTTTCAGGGAGAAAAAAAATCAGGGAGAAGAATTCATCACGTTTTACGATACGGAGCGCCGCCAAGCCCTAAAACCTCTCGGGAGGGCTGATCTGGAGTCCGTTCGGGGTTCCGGAGAGGGGAATCCGTCGCCATCATCATCATCCACCATCCTCCATCACCAATTTCATGATGCTCATCGCCTTGCGTGAGTAATCCCATCGTAGGCTTGCTGGACGGTGATGGGTTGGATGGGGTCTATCATGTAATCGAGTTAGTTTTGTTAGGGTTTGATCCCTAGTATCCACTATGTTCTGAGATTGATGTTGCTATGACTTTGCTATGCTTAATGCTTGTCACTAGGGCCCGAGTGCCATGATTTCAGATCTGAACCTATTATGTTTTGATCAATATATGAGTGTTCTTGATCCTATCTTGCAAGTTTATAGTCACCTATTATGTGTTATGATCCGTTAACCCCGAAGTGACAATAATCTGGATACTTACCGGTGATGACCGTAGTTTGAGGAGTTCATGTATTCATTATGTGTTAATGCTTTGTTCCGGTACTCTATTAAAAGGAGGACTTAATATCCCTTAGTTTCCGTAAGGACCCCGCTTCCACGGGAGGGTAGGACAAAAGATGTCATGCAAGTTCTTTTCCATAAGCACGTATGACTATGTTCGGAATACATGCCTACATTATATCAATGAACTGGAGCTAGTTCTGTGTCACCCTAGGTTATGACTATTACATGATGAACCGCATCCGGCATAATTCTTCATCACCGATCCATTGCCTACGAGCTTTCCATACATTGTTCTTCGCTTATTTACGTTCCCGTTGTTATTGCTATCATCACTACAAAATACCAAAAACATTACTTTTACTACCGTTACCTTTTGCTACCGTTACCACTACTATCGTATTACTTTGCTACTAAGCACTTTGCTGCAGATACTAAGTTTCCAGGTGTGGTTGAATTGACAATTCAGCTGCTAATACTTGAGAGTATTCTTTGGCTCCCCTTGTGTCGAATCAATAAATTTGGGTTGAATACTTTACCCTCGAAAACTGTTGCGATCCCCTATACTTGTGGGTTATCATTGCACCAGTCCATAAATGGATCGATGGAGCTTTCACACTTTGTTAGCACCTTTAGGATCGACAAAACCTTCTGGTTGCATCATATACAACTCTTCTTTGAGAAATCCATTAAGGAATGCAGTTTTGACGTCCTTTGCCAGATTTCATAATCATAAAATGTGGCAATTGCTAACATGATTCCGACGGACTTAAGCATCGCTACGGGTGATAAAGTCTCATCGTAGTCAACTCCTTGAACTTGTCAAAACCTTTTGCAACAAGTCGAGCTTTGTAGACAGTAATATTACCATCAGCATCAGTCTTCTTCTTGAAGATCCATTAATTCTCTATGGCTTGCCGATCATCGGGCAAGTCAACCAAAGTCCACACTTTGTTCTCATACATGGATCCTATCTCAGATTTCATGGCCTCAAGCCATTTTGCGGAATCTGGGCTCATCATCGCTTCCTCGTAGTTCGTAGGTTCGTCATGGTCTAGCAACATGACTTCCGGAATAGGATTACCGTACCACTCTCGTGCGGAAAGTACTCTGGTTGACCTACGAGGTTCGGTAGTAACTTGATCCGAAGTTTCATGATCATTATCATTAGCTTCCTCTCTAGTTAGTGTAGGCATCACTAGAACTGATTTCTGTGATGAGCTACTTTCCAATTCGAGAGGAGGTACAATTACCTCATCAAGTTCTACTTTCCTCCCACTCACTTCTTTCGAGAGAAACTCCTTTTCTAGAAAGGATTCATTCTTGGCAACAAAGATCAAGTTTGCCAAGAATGATCAAGTTTGCCAAGAAACAACAGCTTAGCTTCCTTCCCAAACCATAGTTCATACGGTGTCGTCTCAACGGATTTAGATGTTGCCCTATTTAACGTGAATGTGATACGTCTCCAACGTATCTATAATTTTTTATTGTTCCATGCTATTATATTATCAATCTTGGATGTTTTATAATCATTTTATGGTCATTTTATATCATTTTTTGGTACTAACCTACTGACATAGTGCCAAGTGCCAGTTGTTGTTTTTTCATGTTTTTTACATCATAGAAAATCAATATCAAACGGAGTCCAAACGCAACGAAACTTTACGGAGATTTTTTTGGACCAGAAGGAACATAATGGGCCCTGGCTACGCCTGGGGGTGCTCCGAGGAGAGCACAACCCACCACGGTGCGCCAGGAGGCCTAGGCGCGCCCTGGTGTGTTGTGCCCACCTCTGCTGCCCCGGACCGCCTCTTTGCTCTATAAATACCCCAAATATTCTCAAAACCCTAGGGGGGTCGACCAAATATTTATCCAGCCGTTGTAGAGACCAGAACCACCAGATCCAATCTAGACATCATCTCAGATGGGGTTCACCACCTTCATTGGTGCCTCTTTGATGATGCGTGAGTAGTTCTTTGTAGACCTTCGGGTCCATAGTTAGTAGCTAGATAGCTTCCTCTCTCTCTCTCTCTCTCTCTCTCTCTCTGTCTTGATTCTCAATACAATGGTCTCTTGGATATCCATATGATATAACTCTTTTGCGTTGTGTTTGTTGGGATCGATGAACTTTGAGTTTATGATCAAATCTATCTTTTTATATCCATGAAAGTATTTGAGTTTCTTTGATCTCTTTTATGCATGATTGCTTATCGCCTCGTATTTCTTCTTCGATATTTGGGTTTTGTTTGGCCAACTTGATCTATTTATCTTGCAACGGGAAGAGGTGCTTTGTAGTGGGTTCGATCTTATGGTGCTTGATCCTAGTGACAGAAGGGGAACCAACCCGTATGTATCGTTGCTACTAAGGATAAATCAATGGGGTCTATCTGTACATAGATAGATCTTGTCTACATCATGTCATTGTTCTTATTGCATTACTCTGTTTCTCCATGAACTTAATACACTAGATGCATGCTGGATAGCGGTCGATGTGTGGAGTAATAGTAGTAGATGAAGGCAGGAGTCGGTCTACTAATCTTGGACGTGATGCATATGTAATGATCATTTCCTGGATATCATCATGAGTATTTGAAGTTCTATCAATTGTCCAACAGTAATTTGTTCACCCAACGTTTGCTATTTTTCTCGAGAGAAGCCACTAGTGAAACCTACGGCCCCCGGGTCTCTTTCTCATATTATTTACCTTTGAGAACTACTTTTCCTTTGCTTTTATTTTCATATCTATTAATCCAAAAATACTTTGCTGCACTTTAGTTTATTTGCGATCTATTTATTCAATCTATTACAACTATCTCCCGTCCACACACCAATTTCTGGCGAAGTTACCCGAAAGGGATTGACAACCCCTTTAACACGTCTAGTTGCGAGTGGTTATTATTTGTGTGCAAGGGATGTTTACGTTGTGTTGCTTGGTTCTCCTACCGGTTCGATGACCTTGGTTTCATATCTGAGGGAAATACCTACCGCCGATGTGCTGCATCATTCCTTCCTATTTGGGGAAATACCAACGTAGCTTCAACGACATCAAAAGGAATTTTTGGCGCCGTTGCTGGGGAGGATCTTCAACATATACCAGGTTCCTAATCACAAATCTCATCTCCTTGAAATTTACATTATTTGTCATTTGCCTCTCATTTTCCTCTCCCCCATTTCATAAAAATTTGCCGTTTTATTCGCCCTCTTTTTCGTCCGCCTTTTTCTTGCCAGATCTCTTGTTTGCTTGTGTTACCATGTGTCTTTTATTTGCTTGCATCTTCGCTCGCTAAAAATCTATTGATATAATCATCCACTTGCTAATCTTTTCAAGAGATCCAATTACGATGAACCCATTGCTAGTGAATTTAGTTCACTAGATTATCTTTATGAAGTTTTGCTTGAGATTCGTGAATCTGAAAATTGTGATGAAGAAATTTATGAAGTGATTCATGATAGCTCCTTGGTTGAAAAGCATGGTTGCAATGATTTTACTATAAATTATATTAATGTCAATTGCGCTAATAATATGCAAAACCCCAAGCTTGGGGAAGCTAATTTTGCTATGACCACTATTTGTTGCAATGATCGTGATTGGGGTGATTCTTCTTATGATCTTGAAAATTTATTTAAGCCTCATGATGACTATGTTATTTACAATAATTTTGAAAGTGGATTTGGAAGGGTGTCAACTTTAGGTAAAAATAATCCCTCATATTTGGAGAGTGTTCAATCTTATGA
This sequence comes from Triticum aestivum, assembly GCF_018294505.1. Classification (NCBI taxonomy): domain Eukaryota; kingdom Viridiplantae; phylum Streptophyta; class Magnoliopsida; order Poales; family Poaceae; genus Triticum; species Triticum aestivum. The sequence continues at coordinate 520,652,217 of NC_057800.1, forward strand.
ATTTTTTTATGAAAATGGGTTTGGAGAGGTCATGACTTTAGTTGATGTTAATCCCACCATTTTGGAAGATCATAAAACTTTTATGCATGTGGATCGTCAAGAGAAAATTTTATATGATAGCTATATTATTGAATTTGATTACGATCCTACATATAATTATTATGAGATAGAAAAATATGGTTATAAAAATTTTCATGTTATTAAATTTCCTCTCATTATGTTGAGATTGTCAATGTTTTATTCCTCTCCTTTGCGTATGCTAGATATTTCTTGTCTTGATAATTTGTTTTCCTATAAAATTCCTATGCATAGGAAGTATGTTAGACTTAAATGTGTTTGTCACGTGTTTCATGATGCTCTCTTTGTGTTTCAATTATTATCTTCCGTGTGAGCATCGTTGAAATCTTATGCCTAGCTAAGGGCATAAAACTATAGCGTTTGTTGGGTGGCAACCCAATGAATAAAATTTATTTTTGCTTTTTGCTTCCTATTTTTGAGTGTTACCACAATTATGCTACTGTTAAGATTTTGTTTTTTTATGTTTTAATTAGTGTTTGTGCCAAGTAAAGCCTTTAGGATCTTCTTGGGTGATAGTTGTTTGATCTTGCTAAACAAACAGAAACTTTTGTGCTCGCGAAAATAATTCTCATTTTTAACCAGAGAGCGATAAAATACCCATTCCTCTTGCAGTAGAAAAATATAAAAATTGCTCAGGTCGTCCTAATGTTTCAGAATTTTTGGCGTTACAGAAGTGTTCGAAATAGTTAGATTGCTACAGACTGTTCTGTTTTGACAGATTCTGTTTTCTTTGCATTGTGTGCTTATTTTGATGGCTCTATGGTTTTCTTTGATGAGTTTTTGCCATAGAAAAGTTGGAATGCAATAGATATGATGCAAGAAAAAAAATATGAATTGGTTTGATACAGAACTTATAAATACCTCGAGTGCCCCCGGACCGCCTCTTTGCTCTATAAATACCCCAATATTCCCAAAACCCTAGGGGAGTCGACGAAATATTCATCCAGCCGCCTTAGAGTCCAGAACTACCAGATCCAATATAGACACCATCTCGGATGGGGTTCACCACCTCCATTGGTGCCTCTCGGATGATGCGTGAGTACTTCTTTGTAGACCTTCGGGTCCGTAGTTAGTAGCTAGATGCCTTCCTCTCTCTCTCTCTCTTGATTCTCAACTAGCAAAAACGCCCGTGCGTTGCAACGGGAAAAAAATGGAGTCCCCTATCCCAATAAGTATGGATAAAGACCTTTCATAGGTCGACATCCTCTTTTGCAACACGACATCCCACCCGTTTCACCGCCTATCCTTCTCCCTGCTGTCATCGACTATGGCTGCAATGACCGAGACAACGTCCATGCTTCAATATGGAGGAAAGCAAACATTGCTAGAAATGAGTACCATGTGTTTCTCTATATAATTTCTTATCATTTACAATGAAATAGCATAGAGGTACTTTATAGTACCTGTTATCAAATTTTATGAGCTTTTAGTGTGCCTGTTTTGGCTAGCAAACAATATCACTTTGAGATTATTTAAAAATTATATGTTTCCTCATTAAGGAATCAAACCATTACGTGAGCACCCAATTGGATTTATCTATTATATACTTGAATTAATGCTTTGTTACTCATATTATTATTATTTACTCTGAAAAATAAAATAAAATTGTTAATTTATTCCATTATACAGTATGAAGATAAAACAGATTTGACTACCTATTGCGTCTCATATGGTTATAATCCCTTCATTCCTAAATGCAAGTCCTTTTAGAGACTCCAATAAGGACTACATATGGAGAAGATGAGTGAATCTACACTTTAAAATATCTATATACATCTGTATGTGATCCGCATTAAAATATCTAAAAGTACTTATATTTAGAAATGGTTGGACTAGTTTCCTAGTTGTATACCAGATATACAACGTTTTATCTTATCGTGACATATGGTGCTCCACTCGAACAAGCGATGAACAAACGTGGCGTAACGTATGGCCATATGGACGAAAAATCAAACGAACAGATGATGTGCCAAAATTTGGGAGAATGAAACCTTTCTTTCTTCATTATAATATATATCCTTTGAAATCTCAACCGTCAATCTTTTTCTTCATTTATTTTTATATTATAGGTATAGACTATTCATAATAATAGTTTTGTTTGCTTGTGTGGCACATGCAATATGCTTCTCTTTCATATGGACTCTGATTTATAGTGTTTTTTGTTAAAATCTTGGAGGATTGAAATTTTTCCAAACTATTCACCTTCAATACATTTTACAAGTAAATTTCCATCCAACTCAAATCTCTAGATTTTTTCTTCTGTTGATATGAAAAAAGATACAAACTTAACTCACATAGAATTTGAGTCGATAACACACTGTAATTCTTTTTTCTATATTTATTAATCTTGTGATATGGAATAATATTTAATTGTTTGGTAATATTTATGTATTCTGCTAAATGCAAATTCTATGTGCCTCATATGCTACAAAAATAGGCTTCATGTGGTGCGTGTCTTCCTCTTATTTTTGAGAAAAATGTGGCGCTTCACATGGATGTGCATGCCATACATGCACGTATTTGGGACCAGTCGGACTGGTATTAGGGAGAGAGAGCTTGTGCAGCAAACCGAAGGCCAACCCGGCGCAATAAGCCCACCTGGCTATTCAGCCAGCCAGCCAGCCAAGCCTCGATCCCAATCGGATCGGGAGAGCCTCAGTGCCGCCCCTGTTCCCGACCTCGTGCTCGTCCCGCCCATCTTTGGAGATGTCGTGGAATCGCCAGCCGCCGTCGAGCTCGCTGGCAGGCAAGCCCCCTCCCCGCCCCTTCGTCTCCTCGCCGCCGCAGCCTCCCGCGACTGCGCCTCCCTGCTCTCTCTGCCGCGGCTACCTTGCCATCGCCGACGTTGCACCTCAGCCGCCCTTCTCTACCTTCGCGTGCGCCCTTAGGCGAGCCACCATCACAGGTATGCCTGCACCTCCCCTGTGTCCTCCTCCGCGACCTCACCTTTCTCCACTGCTCGCCTCGGGTGCGTCAGCTCGTGGCCGACGGCCTGTCCTCCTTGTTCCCCTGCACCGACGGTCTTCTTCAGTCTGATGCCATCACCGAGCCTCCACCGTCTCTGTGTGGTGGGGTTTTGCCTCGGACGACCAACCGTCACTAAGATCCGTCATCTATTGCACCATCAGGCCATTATACCGGCATTTCTTTTTCACCCGTTTGTGTGCCTCGAGTTCTTCGTCCACCTGGTGACATCATGGAGAAGAGAAGCCCCACGCACGGCTGGCTTATATAGGCTTGTAGGTGGCAATCAATCACGTAATCAACAGGGAAACTGAACGGTGATGCAGACGGAGGACAATCTCTTAGCGTGTCCCCTGCATTTGGATCTGTAACGGGTTCAATGGGGTGTTTATTTTTATTTTTAAATCTCAACCGTTAATCTTGATGGTTTACATAAAATCAACGGATATAAAAGGGTGACTTATGGAGAACTATGGGCTCCATCTTTTAATATTAGATAAAGATACAATGGTCTCTTGGAGATCCATATGATGTAACTCTTTTGCGCTGTGTTTGTTGGGATCAATGAACTTTGAGTTTATGATCAGATCTATCTTTTTATATCCATGAAAGTATTTTTGAATTTCTTTGATCTCTTTTATGCATGATTGTTTATAGCCTCGTATTTCTTCTCCATTATTTAGGTTTTGTTTGCGCAACTTGATCTATTTATCTTGTAATGAGAAGAGGTGCTTTGTAGTGGGTTCGATCTTATGGTGCTTGATCCCAGTGACAAAACGGGAACCGACCCGTATGTATCGTTGCTATTAAGGATAAAACGATGGGGTCTATCTCTACATAGATAGATCTTGTGTAACACCCACGATGCGGCTATATCTCTCACGTGTCGGAGCACGACTTAGAGGCATAACCGCATTGTAGGCATGTGGCAAGAGGGGTAACCTTTACACATCCCATGTACTAAATAAGAAAGAGGTACAGAGGTGGCTTACAATCACCACTTCACACAATATATAAATATAGCATTACATCATCCAGAATACAATCAAGGTCCGACTATGGAACCAAAATAAAGACAACCCCAAATGCATAAGATTCCCGATCGCCCCAACTGGGCTCCACTACTGATCGTCTGGAAAGGAAACGTAGTAACGTCCTGAGTCCTCGTCGAACTCCCACTTGAGTTCAGTCGCATCTCCTGGAATGACATCATCGGCACCTGCATCTGGTTTTGGAAGTAATATGTGGGTCACGGGGATTCAGCAATCTCACACCCTCGCGATCAAGACTATTTAAGCTTATGGGTAGGAAAAGGTAGTGAGCTGGAGCTGCAGCAAGCACTAGCATATATGATGGCTAACATACGCAAATGAGAGAGAGAAGAGAAGGCAAAGCACGATCGAGAAGCTACAAAGATCAAGAAGTGATCCTGAAAACTAGTTACTTCAAGCATAACACTAGACCGTGTTCTCTTCCCGGACTCCGCCGAAAAGAGACCATTACGGCTACACACGCTGTTGATTCATTTTAATTAAGTTAAGTTTCAAGTTCTCTACAACCGGATATTAACAAATTCCCATCTACCCATAACTGCGGGCACGACTTTCGAAAGTTCAAATCCCTGCAGGGGTGTCCCAACTTAGCCCATCACAAGCTCTCACGGTCAAGAAGGATATTCCTTCTCCCAGTACGACCCGATCAGACTCGAAATCCCGATTACAAGACATCTCGACAATGGTAAAACAAGACCAGCAAAACCGCCCGAATGTGCCGACAAATCCCGATAGGAGCTGCACATATCTCATCCTCAGGGCACACCGGATGAGCGCTCCGTACAACTAAAACCAAACCTTGAGTTTCCCCGAGGGGGCACTGCAAAGGACTCTAGTTTGGACCAAAACTCAGAGGAGCACTAGCCCGGGGGTTTAAAATAAAGATGACCCTTGAGTCCGCGGAACCCAAGGGAAAAAGGCTTAGGTGGCAAATGGTAAACCAAGGTTGGGCCTTGCTGGAGGAGTTTTATTCAAGGCGAACTGTTAAGGGGTTCCCATTATAACCCAACCGCGTAAGGAACGGAAAATCAAGGAACATAACACCGGTATGACGGAAACTAGGGCGGCAAGAGTGGAACAAAACACCAGGCATAAGGCCGAGCCTTCCACCATTTACCAAGTGTATAGATGCATTAAAGTAAACAAGATATAATAATGGTATCCCAACAATAAACATGTTCCAACAAGGAACAAACTCCAATCTTCACCTGCAACTAGCAATGCTATAAGAGAGACTGAGCAAAGCGGTAACATAGCCAAACAACGATTTGCTAGGACAAGGTGGCTTAGAGGTTTGACATGGCAATATAGGAGGCATGATAAAGCATGTGGTAGGTATCGCGGCATAGGCATAGCAATAGAGCGAGCAACTAGCAAGCAAAGATAGAAGTGATTTCGAGGGTATGGTCATCTTGCCTGCAAAGTTCTCCGAGTTGACGTAAGCTTGATCCTCATAAGCGTACTCAACGGGTTCCTCGATCACGTACTCGTCTCCCGGCTCTACCCAAGGCAAGAACACAAGCAAAGGAAACCACAATGAACCACGGTGCAATGCGCAAGCAACATGATGCAAAATATGACATGATATGCGGGATGTAATATGCAATGCATATGCGTGCTCCGGAAGGAAAAGATTGAACCAGGCCTCAACTTGGCAAACCAAGAGCGCCGCTGGAAAGATGAGTTGATTTCGGTCGAAATCGATATAAAGATCATCGGAATCGAATGCACGATTTGCAAATGGCAAGCAAAACAATAATGGCACAAATCTACGATTAACAGCACGATGCCATCTAGAATGCAACAAGAAACTAAGCTACTGCACTCTAACATAACAAGAAAGCACATGGCAATGATCTACTCAAGATGCTTGACAAAATATGAACACTGAGCTACGGCTAAATCACACAATAGCAGGTTCAAACAAGTATGGCAAAAGTGCAAAAGATATCAGCTTCACAGACTTAGTGAAAATACTAACATGCCAGGAATTAACATCAGGAAGCAATGTTTAGAGCAAGATAACAACATGCTACAGGATTAGAACATAGCAACAGAAGGCATGGCATGAAGCTACTCAAAGCATATAACAAAAGTCCCTTACTGACCATAAGTCAAAAAGGATCAGAAGATATGGTGGCACCCATGTAAACATAGCAAGTTTCGTTAACAGATTCAGACTTTACAGAAAACTGGACATGGCAAAAATAGAGTTACATAGGCATGTTTGTAAGCTCGATGCACTCACCACAAGGCATTGCATGACAAACTAAGAATACACCCAGCAAGAAGACATGTTCAAGAAGCTAACCATAGCAAGAACCATCTCATAGCATGCAAGGATCAACTACAACAACCTTGGCAAAATTGAATAACATGTAAACAATCTGCCAGGAATATTTTATAGCAAAAGTAGAGCAAGATTGAGTCATGCTAGGGTACTCCATAATTGCAAACAAAGACATGGATGGATAGAACATAACAATATCTCAAAATCATCCTTACTGAACATGCTCGAAAGAGGCATGGATCACTCTGTAGCAACATGAATACATGGCATAAAAATAATATCAGGGAAATGACTTAGAAGAATTCTAAGTCCCTGAAATCAGCAACATCACGAGAGCTACTTCGCATGCTTGTGCTAGTCACCACATTGATCACAAAAATACATGGTATACACCCCTGTAAAGATGGCATGGCATAGCCCAAAACACATGTAGGGCTCAAGTTCATAGGAGGCACACATTAATCATGGCAAAAATGACAAATGCTCATAATCTGATAAGAATCAGGAACTAACATTATGAAGCACTCTTGCAACAGCATTTTAGGCATCAAAATGGACTCAAACAAGCATGATGCAATGCAACAAAATGAAGAGCACATCTAGACGAACAATTTGATATATCACACGCGCGAAACAGAGCTACGGATGATGAGATATGGTATTGATGAACAGAGCTATACAATATGCAGAAAAATGACTTAGAGAGGAAATCGGGTCAACCCTAATGTTCAGATCTAGATCGGGGCGCGGAAGCCGAGGCACGTCGGAGCTCTCGCCGGAGCAGAGGGAGGCGGTGGCCGGAGTCGAGGGAGGCGGTGGCCGGAGCAGCAGAGCTCGCCGGAGCAGGCGCGGGGCCGGAGCGGGCGTGGCCGGGGCCGGGGAAGGCGCGGGCGGCGGCGGCCACGGGCGCAGCCGTGGGCTGCGGCGGCGGGCGGCCGCGGTCATCGGGCGGCGTGGTGCGGACGAGGTGCCCGGCGAAGGCGGCGGCAGAGCTCTCCGGCATGGGACGCGCGCGGGGACGCGGGAGGCGCCGATGGGCCGGGATGCCCACTGCGGGCTCACCGGGCTGCGGCGGCGGGTGGTGGTGGAGGTGCCACGTAGCGCCCTCTGGCTGGCCACGGGCGGCGGCGCGATTAAGTCCGGTCCGGGACGGACATGTCCGGCGGACGAGAGGGGAAGATCTAGGGTTTCATCGCGAATTTCGGAGGGGAAGGAGTATTTATAGATTATGGGAGCTAGGAGAGTCCAAATGGAGTGCGGTTTTCGTCCACGCGATCGTGATCAAATGGCCGAGAGGATGGAGGGGGTTTGGATGGGTTTTGGGCCACTTTGAAGGGGTGTTGGGCTGCAACACACACGAGGCCTTTACGGTTCCCCGGTTAACCGTTGGAGTATCAAACGAACTCCAAATGGTACGAAACTTGACAGGCGGTCTACCGGTGGTGTGCCAAGAATGCTTGTCAAGTCTCGGTCCAATCTGAGAACGTTTAACACCCGCACACGAAAAGAGGCAAAAGGGGGCGCCGGATGACGTAGGAGTGGCGGAATGCAAAACGGACAATGAAGAAAATGCTCGGATGCATGAGACGAACACGTATGCAAATGCGATGCACATGATGACATGATATGAGATGCATGACATGGACAAAATGCAAAATGAAGAAAAAACCCAACCACGAGGGAATATCGTAACTTAGAGCCGAAAATGGCAAGAGTTAGAATACAAATATGGCAAGTTACAAACAGGGCGTTACAACACTCCACCACTACGAAAGGATCTCGTCCCGAGATCTAGGACTGGAAAAACTCCGGATATTCGGAACGGAGGTGGTCCTCGCATTCCCAGGTGGCTTCACGGTCGAAATGATGTGACCACTTCACTTTCAGGAATTTGATAGGCTTGTTGCGAGTCTTGCGCTCAGTTTCTTCAAGAATAGCAATGGGATGCTCATGATAAGACAGGTCTTCTTGGAGATCAATCTCTTCGAAGTTGATGGTGCGGTCAGGAGTCTTGAAACACTTACGAAGCTGAGACACGTGAAACACGTCGTGCATGTTTGCAAAGTTGGATGGAAGCTCAAGTTGATAGGTTGAGATCGCCTCTTTTGCCAATGATCTTGAAAGGACCCACGTATCTAGGGGCAAGCTTCCCTTTGATACCGAAGCGACGAGTATCTTTCATTAGAGAGACACGGAGGTAGACATGGTCTTCTATCTCGAAAGCCAAGTCACGATGCTTGCTATCATAGTAACTCTTCTGGCGCGATTGCGCGGCTTTGAGATTTTCACGAATGACTTTGCGAATTTCTTTAGCCTCTGTGATCAAGACATTGCCAAGAAGTTGGCGTTCACCGGTCTCTAACCAGTTAAGAGGGGTACGACACTTTCTGCCATAGAGAATCTCGAATGGGGCCTTGCCCGAACTCGCTTGGAAGCTGTTGTTGTAGGAGAACTCGGCATATGGAAGACAATCTTCCCACTTCATACCGAAGGAAATGACACAAGCCCTGAGCATATCTTCAAGAATTTGATTTACTCGCTCGACTTGTCCACTAGTTTGAGGATGGAGGTTGTGCTGAAGCGAATGTTGGTGCCCATAGCCTTCTGAAAGGAATCCTAGAACTTAGAGGTAAAGATGCTTCCACAATCTGAAGATATCAACTGCGGAATGCCGTGCAAAGAGACAATCCTGGAGGTATATAGCTCTGCCAACTGAGCTGCTGTGATAGATTCTTTGATAGGAAGAAAATGAGCCACTTTAGTGAGCTTGTCGATGACAACGAAGATAGCATCATTGCCATGCTTGGACTTGGGAAATCCAGTCACGAAGTCCATCTCAATATGGTCAAACTTCCATTCTGGAATGGCAAGAGGTTGGAGGAGACCAGCTGGTCGTTGGTGTTCTACTTTCACTCTTCTGCAGACATCACATTCATTCACGAACTGAGCAATCTCGCGCTTCATTCGAGTCCACCAATACGACTGCTTGAGGTCATGGTACATCTTTGTACTTCCAGGATGAATAGATAGGAGTGAATTGTGAGCCTCGTTCATAATGACTTTACGAAGGTCACCCTTAGGAACAACAATGCGATCCTCGAAGAATAGAGTATCTTTGTCATCAAGATGATATCACTTGTACTTGGGTTGGCTCTTGGCAATCCCAATCTTCACCTTCTTCACCATTGCATCAAGAAGTTGAGCCTCACGAATCTGATCTTCCAAAGTAGGAGAGACTTGGAGGTTGGCAAGGAATCCTTGAGGAACAACTTGGAGATTAAGTTTGCGGAAAGCTTCACAAAGATCCGGTTGGAAGGGCTTGAGAATCAAACTGTTGCAGTAAGCCTTCCTGCTCAAAGCGTCAGCAATGACATTGGCCTTGCCTGGAGTATATTCAATACTCGGATTATACTCTTGAATCATTTCGACCCAACGAGTCTGCCTGAGGTTGAGGTTGGGCTGAGTGAAGATGTACTTGAGACTCTTATGATCAGTGAAGATGTCCACTTTCCTTCCCAACAAGAGATGTCTCCATGTTAAAAGAGCATGGACAACTGCCGCCAACTCGAGGTCATGAGTGGGGTAGTTCTTTTCGTTGGGCTTCAACTGGCGAGAGGTATAGGCCACAACTTTCTTCTCTTGCATTAACACAGCACCGAGACCTTGCAGGGAAGCATCACAGAAAACCTCGAATGGTTTGGATTCATCAGGAGGAGTCAGAACTGGAGCTGTGACTAACTTCTCTTTGAGGGTGTTGAAAGCCACGTCACATTCAGGCGTCCAGACATACTTCACATGCTTCTGGAGGAGGTTGGAAAGAGGCTTCGCGATCTTAGAGAAATTCTCAACGAATCTTCGACAATAGCTTGCGAGCCCAAGGAAACTGCGGAGTTGCTTCACATTCTGAGGCGGTTCCCAATTCACAATTGCAGACACCTTCTCAGGATTAATAGCTATGCCCTTGGCGGAGATGATATGCCCAAGGTAGAGAACCTCATCGAGCCAAAACTCGCACTTTGAAAACTTCGCATAGAACTGATGTTCTCTGAGTTTGTCCAGCACCAATCTCAAATGCTTGGCATGATCCTCCTTGTTCTTGGAAAAGACCAAAATGTCATCGAGATAGACCAAGATGAAGTCATTTGTGTAGGGGTTGAAGATGAAGTTCATCATGCGAGAGAATGTTGGAGGAGCATTGACAAGACCGAAAGACATGACAGTGTATTCATAGGAACCATAGCTTGTTCTGAATGCTGTCTTGGGGATGTCTTGTTCACGAATGCGAACTTGATGATAGCCCATACGGAGGTCAATCTTGGAGAATACTTGAGCACCTTTGAGTTGTTCGAAAATCTCATTGATGTTGGGAAGTGGGTACTTGTTCTTTATGGTCTTCTTGTTCAATGCACGGTAGTCGACACAAAGTCGGTTCATGCCATCTTTCTTCTTGACAAAAAGAACACCACAACCCCAAGGAGAAGAAATCGGTCGGATCAGACCCATACGCTCTTGTTCGTCGAGTTGTTTCTTCAGCTCCTTCAACTCTTTCGGTCCAAGCTTGTAAGGACGTTTGCAAACAGGTTTCGTGCCAGGCTCAAGATCAATGACGAATTCAACTGGCCGGTGAGGAGGCATTCCTGGAAGCTCTTCTGGAAAGACGTCTTGATATTCACAAATGACTGGAATCTGAGAGATGGCATCCAACTCACCCTTCTCATTGAGAGAAAACAGTCGAATGGTATCATCACGAGTGGCAAAGATGATCACATCATCAGACGAGTGTGTCAATTGAATCTGCCTGGCATCACAATCAAGCTAAGCCTTGTGCTTAGAAAGCCAGTCCATGCCGAGAATTAAATCAATATCCGAGTCACCAAGAACAATAGGAGAAGCTAGAAATTTGTAGTCGCCCATCTCGATAGAAACATCCAGGACGCAGATATTAGCTGACATTTGCTTGCCCGGGGACACAATTGATAAAGTTCTTGGCAAATGTTGATAATCACACTCATACTTTGATGCAAAAGGTTTACAAATGAAACAATGCGATGCGCCAGTATCAAAAAGAACTTTTGCCGGAATAGAGTTAACTGGAATGTTACCCATGATCACTTCTGATGAGTCCTCTGCCTGAGTTGCGTTCATCATGTTAACCTTGACATGCTTGGGATTATGCTTGACTAGTGCATTGCTGGTAGATCTCATAGGAGGAGGATGCGGAAGACGCCTCTGGTTGAAGCATTTGTTTGCATAGTGACCCTTTTGTTGACACTTGTTGCACGTAACCTCTGAGAGCGGCCGGTGATATGAAGCACTTGACCTTGGAGCATGAGACGAAGTTTTGTTCTGAAATCTTGGGTTGGGTGGGTGGGAAGATCCATTGCCACCTTTTCTCTTCTGCTGATAAGGCTGATGGAACGGAGGAGGAGTAGGCAACCAGTACTTTTGTTGCTTAGCTGCCACTTGAGTTGAAGAAGAAGGAGTTGCATCCGTGACTCTCTTCTTGGAAGCATCGCACTTGAGCTGAGCAGCCTCTTGCTTTAGTGCCATGTTGTAGAACTCATCATAGTTTTTCGGCTCAAAAAGCACAAGAGCTAGTTGCAGATCTTCTATGAGGCCACCTCTGAATTGATAAATCATGCTCTTCTCGTCAGGGACGTCTTGCTTGGCGAAACGATACGTCCATTTTGCATCATGCTTTTATATCAATATTTATTGCATTATGGGTTGTTATTTCACATTATGTCACAATACTTATGGCTATTCTCTCTTATTTTATAAGGTTTACATAAGGAGGGAGAATGCCGGCAGCTGGAATTCTGGGCTAGAAAAGGAGCAAATATTAGAGACCTATTCTGCACAACTCCAAAAGTCCTGAAACTCCACGGAACACCTTATAATAAATAATGAAAAATCCCCGCCAAAGATGAAGACCAGGGGGCCCACACCCTTCTCACGAGGGTGGGCCCCCCAGGGCATGCCCCCTACATCGTGGGCCCCCTGGTGGCTCTCTGATGACTATCTTCTCCTATATGAAGTCTTTCGTCGAGAAAAAAATAAGAAGCAACCTTTCGGGATGAAACTCCGCCGCCACGAGGCGGAACCTTGGCGGATCCAATCTAGAGCTCCGGCAGAGCTGTTCTGCCGGGGAAACTTCCCTCTCGGAGGGGGAAATCATCGCCATCGTCATCACCAACGCTCCTCTCATCGGGAGAGGGCAATCTCCATCAACATCTTCATCAGCACCATCTCATCTCAAAACCCTAGTTCATCTCTTGTATCCAATTCTTGTCTCCAAGTCCGAGATTGGTGCTAGTAGGTTGCTAGTAGTGTTAATTACTCCTTGTAGTTGATGCTAGTTGGTTTAATTGGTGGAAGATCATATGTTCAAATCCTTTATGCATATTAATACCCCTCTGATTATGAACATATTTATACTTTGTGAGTAGTGAGGACAAGGGAGAAGTCTTGCTATTAGTAGTCATGTGAATTTGGTGTCCGTTCGATATTTTGATAAGATGTATGTTGTCTAGCCTCTAGTGGTGTTATGTGAACGCCAACTACATAACACTTCACCATTATTTGGGCCTAGAGGAAGGCACTGGGAAGTAATAAGTAGATGATGGGTTGCTAGAGTGAAATAAGCTTAAACCCTAGTTTATGCGTTGCTTCGTAAGGGGCTGATTTGGATCCATATGTTTCATGCTATGGTTAGGTTTACCTTAATACTTTTGTTGTAGTTGCGGATGCTTGCAATAGAGGTTAATCATAAGTGGGATGCTTGTTCAAGTAAGAACAACACCCAAGCACCAGTCCACCCACATGTCAAATTATCAAAGTACTGAACGCGAATCATATGAACATGATGAAAACTAGCTTAACGATATTCCCATATGTCCTCGGGAGCGCTTTTCCTTATATAAGAGTTTGTCCAGGGTTGTCCTTTGCTACAAAAAGGATTGGGCCACCTTGCTGCACTTTATTTACTTTTGTTACTTGTTGCTCATTACAATTTACCTCATCACAAAACTATTTGTTGCCACTTATTTCAGTACTTGCAGAGAATACCTTGCTGAAAACCGTTTATCATTTCCTTCTGCTCCTCGTTGGGTTCGACACTCTTACTTATCTAAAGGACTACGATAGATCCCCTATACTTGTGGGTCATCAAGACTCTTTTCTGGCGCCATTTCCGGGGAGTGAAGCGCCTTTGGTAGGTGGAATTTGGTAAGGAAAAATTTATATAGTGTGCTGAAATTTACTGTCACTTGTTACTATGGAAAGTAATCCTCTGAGGGGCTTGTTCGGTGTATCTTCACCCCAACCAGTAGAGCAAAGAGTTGCTCCTCAACCTACTGAACCTATTGAAAATGAAATTCCTTCGGGTATAATAGAAAATCTGCTAGCTAATCCTTTTTTAGGAGATGGAACAAAACATCCTCATGAACATCTAATATATGTGGATGAAGTTTGTGGATTATTTAAGCTTGCAGGTGTATCCGGAGATGTTGTTAAGAAGAAGGTCTTCCCCTTATCTTTGAGGGGAGATGCATCGACATGGTATAGGCTGTGTGATGATATGAGCTCTTGGAATTACAAACGATTGAAATTGGAATTTCATCAGAAGTTTTATCCTATGCATCTTGTTCATCGTGATCACAATTTTATATATATATATATATATATATATATATATATATAGTTTTTGGCCTCACGAAGGAGAAAGCATCTCTCAAACTTGGGGGAGGCTTAAATCAATGTTATATTCATGCCCCAATCATGAGCTCCCAAGAGAAACAATTATTCAAAAAAATTATGCTCGGCTTTCTGATAACAATCGCACCATGCCGTATACTTCTTGTGCTGGTTCTTTTATGATGAAGACTATTGAATTCAAATGGGATTTATTGGATAGAATTAAACGGAACTCTGAAGATTGGGACCTCGACAATGGTAAGGAGTCAGGTATGACACCTAAGTTTGATTGTGTTAAATCTTTTATGGATACCGATATTTTCCATAAGTTTAGCACTAAATATGGACTTGATTCTGAGATACTAGCTTCTTTCTGTGAATCTTTTGCTACTTCTGTTGATCTCCCTAAGGAGAAGTGGTTTAAATATCATCCTCCCATAGAAGTAAAAGTAGCTGCACCTATTAAAGTTGAAGAAAAGTCTGTCACTTATAATGATCCTATTGTTCCTACTTGTTATGTTGAGAAACCACCTTTCCCTATTAGGATAAAGGATCATGCTAAAGCTTCAACTGTGGTTTGTAAAAGCAATATTAAAACATATACCCCTCCTGAGCAAGTTAAAGTTGAACCTAATATTGCTATTGTTAAAGAGCTCTTGTTTGATAATATTGATGGGCATGTTATTCAGTTCTGCGGTGAAACTGCTAGAATTGCTAAACCTTGTGTTAAAGATAAACATAGACCTATGGTAGGCGTGCCTGTTATTTCTGTTAAAATAGGAGATCATTGTTATCATGGCTTATGTAATATGGGTGCTAGTGCTAGTGTTATACCTTATGACTTGTATATAGAAATCAAGCATGAAATTGCACCTGCTGAGTTAGAAGATATTGATGTCACAATTAAACTTTCTAATAGAGATACTATTTCAGCAATGGGAATTGTTAGAGATGTTGAAGTCTTGGCCGGAAAACTAAATATCCTGCTGATTTTCTTGTTCTTAGTTCTCCACGAGATAGCTTTTGTCCCATTATATTTGGTAGACCCTTCTTGAATACAGTTAATGCTAGGATAGACTGCGAAAAGAATGTTGTTACTATTGGCTTGGATGATATGACCATGAGTTTAATTTCTCTAAATTTAGTAAACAACATCGTGAAGAAGAATTTCCTAGTAAGGATGAAATTATTGGTCTTGCTTCTATTGTCATGGCTCCTAATGATCCTTTAGAGCAATATTTGCTAGACCATGAGAATTATATGTTTATGAATGAAAGAAGGGAAATAGATGAAGTATTCTTTAAACAGGAACCTATGCTGAAAACACAATTTGCCTGTTGAAATCCTAGGGGATCCTCCTCCACCTAAGGGTGATCCCGTGTTTGAGCTTAAACCGTTGCCTGATAATCTTAAATATGCTTATCTTGATGAAAGGAAGATATATCCTGTTATTATTAGTGCTAACCTTTCAGAGCATGAAGAAGAAAGATTATTGAAAACTCTGAAGAAGCATCGTGCTGCTATTGGATATACTCTTGATGATCTTAAGGGCATTAGTCCCACTCTATGTCAACATAAAATAATTTGGAAGCAGATGCCAAACCAGTTCGTGATCCTCAACGACGTCTGAATCCTAAATGAAAGAAGTGGTAAGAAAGAAATACTAAAGCTTCTAGAGGCAGGTATAATTTATCCCGTTGCTGATAGTCAGTGGGTAAGTCCTGTTCATTGTGTCCCTAAGAAGGGAGGTATTACTGTTGTTCCTAATGATAAAGATGAATTGATTCCACAAAGAATTATTACGGTTATAGGATGGTAATTGATTTCCGCAAATTAAATAAGGCTACTAAGAAAGATCATTACCCCTTACCTTTTATCGATCAAATGCTAGAAAGATTATGCAAACATACACATTACTGCTTTCTAGATGGTTATTCTGGTTTCTCTCAAATACCTGTGTCGGCTAAAGATCAATCAAAGACTACTTTTACATGCCCTTTTGGTACTTTTGCTTATAGACGTATGCCTTTTGGTTTATGTAATGCACCTGCTACCTTTCAAAGATGCATGATGGCTATATTCTCTGACTTTTGTGAAAAGATTTGTGAGGTTTTCATGGACGACTTTTCTGTCTATGGATCTTCTTTTGATGATTGCTTGAGCAATCTTGATCGAGTTTTGCAGAGATGTGAAGAAACTAATCTTGTCTTGAATTGGGAAAAGTGCCACTTTATGGTTAATGAAGGTATTGTCTTGGGGCATAAAGTTTCTGAAAGAGGTATTGAAGTTGATAAAGCCAAGGTTGATGCTATTGAAAAGATGCCATGTCCCAAGGACATCAAAGGTATAAGAAGTTTCCTTGGTCACGCCGGATTTTATAGGAGGTTCATCAAGGACTTCTCAAAAATTTCTCGGCCTCTGACTAATTTATTACAAAAAGATGTACCGTTTGTCTTTGATGATGATTGTGTAGAAGCATTTGAAATACTTAAGAAAGCATTAGTCTCTGCACCTATTGTTCAGCCACCTGATTGGAATTTACCCTTTGAAATTATGTGTGATGCTAGTGATTATGCTGTAGGTGATGTTCTAGGGCAAAGAGTTGATAAGAAATTAAATGTTATCCATTATGCTAGTAAGACTCTAGACAATGCTCAAAGAAATTATGCTACTACTGAAAAAGAACTTTTAGCATTTGTATTTGCTTGTGATAAGTTCAGACCTTATATTGTTGATTCTAAAGTAACTATCCACACTGATCATGCTGCTATTAAATATCTTATGGAGAAGAAAGATGCTAAACCTAGACTTATTAGATGGGTTCTCTTGCTACAAGAATTTGATTTGCATATTGTTGATAGAAAAGGAGCTGAGAACCCCGTTGCAGACAACTTATCTAGGTTAGAGAATGTTCTTGATGACCCACTACCTATTGATGATAGCTTTCCTGATGAACAATTAAAAGTCATAAGTACTTCTCGTAGTACCCCTTGGTATGCTGATTATGCTAATTACATAGTTGCTAAATTTATACCACCTAGCTTCACATACCAACAAAAGAAAAAGTTCTTCTATGATTTGAGACATTACTTTTGGGATGACCCACATCTTTATAAAGAAGGAGTAGATGGTGTTATTAGACGTTGTGTACCTGAGCATGAACAGGAACAGATCCTACGCAAGTGCCACTCCGAAACTTATGGAGGACACCACGCGGGAGATAGAACTGCACATAAGGTATTGCAATCCGGTTTTTATTGGCCTACTCTCTTCAAGGATGCCCGTAAGTTTGTCCTATCTTGTGATGAATGTCAAAGAATTGGTAATATTAGTAGACGTCAAGAAATGCCTATGAATTATTCACTTGTTATTGAACCATTTGATGTTTGGGGCTTTGATTATATGGGACCTTTTCCTGCCTCTAATGGATATACACATATTTTAGTTGCTGTTGATTACGTTACTAAGTGGGTAGAAGCTATTCCAACTAGTAGTGCTGATCATAACACTTCTATTAAAATGCTTAAAGAAGTTATTTTTCCAAGGTTTGGAGTCCCTAGATATTTAATGACTGATGGTGGTTCACATTTTATTCATGGTGCTTTCCGTAAAATGCTTGCTAAATATGACGTCAATCATAGAATTGCATCTCCGTATCACCCACAGTCTAGTGGTCAAGTAGAATTGAGTAATAGAGAACTCAAATTAATTTTGCAAAAGACTGTCAATAGGTCTAGAAAGAATTGGTCCAAGAAACTTGATGATGCATTATGGGCCTATAGAACTGCATATAAAAATCCTATGGGTATGTCTCCGTATAAAATGGTATATGGAAAAGCATGTCACTTACCTCTCGAACTAGAACATAAGGCATATTGGGCTATTAAAGAGCTCAACTATGATTTCAAACTTGCCGGTGAAAAGAGGTTATTTGATATTAGCTCACTTGATGAATGGAGAACCCAAGCTTATGAAAATGCCAAGTTGTTTAAAGAAAAGGTTAAAAGATGGCATGACAAAAGGATACAAAAGCGTGAGTTTAATGTAGGTGATTATGTATTGCTATACAACTCTCGTTTAAGATTTTTTGCAGGGAAACTTCTCTCTAAATGGGAAGGCCCCTATGTTATCGAGGAGGTCTATCGTTCCGGTGCCATAAAAATCAACAACTTCGAAGGCACAAATCCGAAGGTGGTAAACGGTCAAAGAAAAACTATATCTCAGGTAATCCCATAAATGTTGAAACCAATATATTGAAACCGTAACCCCGGAGGAATACATAAGGGACACTTTCCAGAATGTTTCAGACTCCGAAAAGGAATAGGTATGTGGTACGGTAAGTAAACCGACTCCAAAACAATTTTTAAGGCAATATTTCTCCGTTTTGGAATATTTAGAAAAATAGAAAATTAAGTAGCAGTCCGGGAAGGACACGAGGGCCCACGAGGGTGGAGGGCGCGCCCTACCCCCTGGGCGCGCCCCCCTACCTCGTGTGCCTTCCGACTCCGTTTTCTTGCACGATACGTATTTTGGTCGGTAAAAATTCACTATATATTCTCGAAGGTTTTGACTCCCGTATCACGCAAAAATCTCTGTCTTTGTTTCGAGCTGTTTTCTGTCAGGGTTGTCAAGGCCAGGCACTATGTCGTCTCCCTCCTCCTCCAACCATGAGGGCAATGATGCTTGGCTAATGAAGATAGAGCTGAAGAGATGGAAGGCTGATTTTGAAGAGGACAGATGCCATGAAGAGGATCAAGAAGTCACTTCCCGCCTCCAAGCTGGATTCATAATGGGAGAACTGCAGATCTAAGCTATTCCAAACTCGTTATCCCTTCCAATGTTAGATTTCTTCTTATGAGAATATGAAAAGAGTGTCACTGGTTCTCCCGCAGCTATGCAGCACCCTTGGGTGCAGGGAGCTTTGGCTGTACAGGAAAACTTCAAAAGGAAATAATGGACCTCAAGCAGCAAGTCAACAAGCTTGAGGAGGAGAATCGTATCTTGAGGGGCATCATCGCCAAGAACATCACATCACCATTCTCGAAAAGAGAGACATAATCACATGGGTATAGGCACTCCACTTGGCAACTGCCAAGCTGGGGGAGTGCCCGGTATCGTATCACCATCACTTTATCTTTACCATTTTTCTTAGTTCGATCCTTTTGGTAATATCTTGATCTAGTAGAATAAAAGTTCTTAGTATGATCTAGTTGTGAGTTTTGCTTTATTATCCTTCTATGTAATCGAGTCCGTGAGCTATATAATAAAGATTAGTGTTGAGTCAAGGGCTTGATTATTTTGCCATGATCCTAAGTGAATAAAAGAAAAGAGAAAGAAATAAAAAGAAACAAAGAGATCATATGGATCTCATGGAGAGTAATGAGCTCACATAGAAAAAGTATGATGAATAAAAGTTGTTGAGAGTTGACAAGCATAGTTTTGGTCATCGTTGCAATTAATAGGAAGTAATAAAGAAAGAGAGGTCTTCACATATAGATATACTATCTTGGACATCTTTTATGATTGTGAGCACTCATTAAAATATGACATGCTAAAGAGTTGACATTGGACAAGGAAGACAACGTAATGGGTTATGTTTTCTTACATCTGAGATAAATTATATTGTCTTGGATCCTCCAACATGTTGAGCTTGCCTTTCCCCCTCATGCTAGCCAAATTCATGCACCAAGTAGAGATACTACTTGTGCTTCCAAATACCCTTAAACCAGTTTTGCCATGAGAGTCCACCATATCTACCTATGGATTGAATAAGATCCTTCAAGTAAGTTGTCATTGGTGCAAAGCAATAAAAATTGCTCTCTAAATATGTATGATTGATTGGTGTGGGAGAAATAAGCTTTATACGATCTTGTGATGTGGAAGTAATAAAAGCGACAGACTGCATAATAAAGGTTCATATCACAAGGGGCAATATAAAGTGACGTTCTTTCGCATTAAGATTTTGTGCATCCAACCATAAAAGCGCATGGCAACCTCTGCTTCCCTCTGCGAAGGGCCTATCTTTTACTTTTATCTCCTACCTTATGCAAGAGTCATGGTGATTTCACCCTTCCTTTTTACACTTTATCCTTTGGCAAGCACAGTATGTTGGAAAGATCCTGGTATATATGGCTAATTGGATGTGAGTTTTCATGAACTATTACTGTTGACATTACCCTTGAGGTAAAACGTTGGGAGGCAAAACTATAAGCCCCTATCTTTCTCTGTGTCCGATTAAAACTCCATACCCATAAGTATTGCGTGAGTGTCAGCAATTGTGAAAGATTATATGATAGTTGAGTATGTGGACTTGCTGAAAAGCTCTTATACATTGACTCTTTCCTATGTTATGATAAATTGCAATTGCTTCAATGACTGAGATTATAGTTTGTTAGTTTTCAATGAAGTTTACGATTCATACTTGATATTGTGATTGAATTATCACTCTAGCATTAGAGATCATATGACAAGAATTATATAAGTTGTTGTTCTAAGAATGATCATGATGCCCTCATGTCCGTATTTTATTTTTATCGACACCTTCATCTCTAAACATGTGGACATATTTTTCGATTTCGGCTTTTCGCTTGAGGACAAGCGAGGTCTAAGCTTGGGGGAGTTGATACGTCCATTTTGCATCATGCTTTTATATCAATATTTATTGCATTATGGGCTGTTATTTCACATTATGTCACAATACTTATGGCTATTCTCTCTTATTTTACAAGTTTTACATAAGGAGGGAGAATGCGGGCAGCTGGAATTCTGGGCTGGAAAAGGAGCAAATATTAGAGACCTATTCTGCACAACTCCAAAAGTCCTGAAACTCCACGGAACACCTTATAATAAATAATGAAAAATCCTCGCCAAAGATGAAGACCAGGGGGCCCACACCCTTCTCACGAGGGTGGGGGCGCCCCCCTAGGGCGCGCCCCCTACCTCGTGGGCCCCCTGGTGGCTCTCCGATGACTATCTTCTCATATATGAAGTCTTTCATCGAGAAAAAAATAAGAAGTAACCTTTCGGGATGAAACTCCGCCGCCACGAGGCGGAACCTTGGCGGATCCAATCTAGAGCTCCGGCAGAGCTGTTCTGCCGGGGAAATTTCCCTCCCGGAGGGGGAAATCATCACCATCGTCATCACCAACTCTCCTCTCATCGGGAGAGGGCAATCTCCATCAACATCTTCATCAGCACCATCTCATCTCAAAACCCTAGTTCATCTCTTGTATCCAATTCTTGTCTCCAAGTCCTGGATTGGTGCTAGTAGGTTGCTAGTAGTGTTAATTACTCCTTGTAGTTGATGCTAATTGGTTTAATTGGTGGAAGATCATATGTTCAGATCCTTTATGCATATTAATACCCCTCTGATTATGAACATGTTTATGCTTTGTGAGTAGTTACGTTTGTTCCTGAGGACAAGGGAGAAGTCTTGCTATTAGTAGTCATGTGAATTTGGTATTCGTTCGATATTTTGATGAGATGTATGTTGTCTAGCCTCTAGTGGTGTTATGTGAATGTCGACTACATAACACTTCACCATTATTTGGGCCTAGAGGAAGGCACTGGGAAGTAATAAGTAGATGATGGGTTGCTAGAGTGAAAGAAGCTTAAACCCTAGTTTATGCGTTGCTTCGTAAGGGGCTGATTTGGATCCATATGTTTCATGCTATGGTTAGGTTTACCTTAATACTTTTGTTGTAGTTGCGGATGCTTGCAATAGAGGTTAATCATAAGTGGGATGCTTGTTCAAGTAAGAACAGCACCCAAGCACCGGTCCACCCACATGTCAAATTATCAAAGTACCGAACGCGAATCATATGAATGTGATGAAAACTAGCTAGACGATATTCCCATATGTCCTCGGGAGCGCTTTTCCTTGTATAAGAGTTTGTGCAGGTTTGTTCTTTGCTACAAAAAGGATTGGGCCACCTTGCTGCACTTTATTTACTTTTGTTACTTGTTGCTCGTTACAAATTATCTCATCACAAAACTATCTGTTACCACTTATTTCAGTACTTGCAGAGAATACCTTGCTGAAAACCGTTTATCATTTCCTTCTGCTCCTCGTTGGGTTCGACACTCTTACTTATCGAAAGGACTATGATAGATCCCATATACTTGTGGGTCATCAGTAAACAGGCAAGCTGCCTTGCTTCAGGTTGTGGAACTCCTCACGCTTACTCTCAACAACACTCTGAGGAATGTGGTGAGCTTTGAAGTCTTGGTGGAAATCATCCCAGGTAATCACACGACCTCCTCTGAAATCTTTGTATTGTTGATACCACTCGGCAGCTTGGTCTTTGAGTTGGAACGAAGCAAACTTGACAAAGTCCTCAGGCCTGACGTTGCTACACTCAAAATGTTTGCAGATATCCACAAGCCAATCGTCAGCGTCTGTGGCCTCGACACAGTTGCTGAAAGACTTCGGCTGGTTTGCGAAGAACTAGTTGAGGGTAGCAAACTGAACTTGATTGTTGCCATGGCCTTGATTTCCTTGGTTGCGCTCTTGTAAGAGTTGCATAATCATCTGTGTGTTGGCGTTGGTAGCGGCCATCACAGCTTGCCATGCCTCCGGAGGTGGAGGTGGTGGCGGTGGTTCCGGATTCTGACGCGTTGGAGGAGCCATCCTGAAGAGGGTGACATCCGCTATCATCTTGACAGACATATATTCAAGCTGAATCAATGGATCAAAATTGCAACATGTAGCCTTAACATTCGAACAAGAATGAACGAATGAATTCCAAAGTAAATTATCACACTTCCATAAATTGAGAAGCCACTAGATATAGGTAGATGAATAAAACAACAAGGTACGGATATGAACAAATACTTGGTAAGTGTCGGGGATATACCCCGCGGTGTAACCCGGATGGATCTTGACGACTCACTGGTGACCTGCCCGGAGTTTGGCGACTCACGGGTAACCCGCCCGATCTTGGCGGCTCATTAGTCCCGGCGGGTGTTTCACATGAAGAACTAGGCCCAAGGCCCAGAAGACCGGCTCATGTTAATGGTGGGGCGGCTTAAGGGGAAAGAATAAGGAATATTCTCCTATAAAAGGAAGCAAGACTAGGACTCTACTTGTAATAGGTTAATCCTAATTCTACTAGGACTAGTCATGTAACCCGCCCCTTCAACATATATAAGGAGGGGCAGGGCTCCCCAAAGAGGGACAAGCAACGAAAAACAATCTAGAAGGCTAGACACAACTAGAGGAGCGCCGGCTTACGACGACTTCCTCATGAGCATAATGAGACCTAGCCACAAACAACATGTAGGGTTTTACCGGATGATGTTTCCCGGAGCCCGAAGCTGTCTAAATCCTTGTCTTGTGCGTTGATCCGCCACGCGTCTCTCGATTCTGACCAACCCCTTCAAGCTACCGCATAGATGCGTTGGCCTCACGACTAAGTCCTCACACTAGGACATCTGCCGTGACAATTTCACGACAGTTGGCGCCCACCGTGAGGGTTGTGCACGGTGGTGTTGAGTTCTTGAAGGGCACTATCTCAGGAATCAAGAAAATTGTAATTCGTCAGATGGAGAAGAAATCGGCAAATTCATTATTTTGATGATCAGATCGGCGATAAAAACTTTTCAAGCCGGCAGTACAGGATTTGAGAGATGTCCAGGATAGGATCCACTACGCGTGGACGTCGCTCAAGGCTGCAGCGTCTTTACTATTCCGCTGAGATATCTACAAAGCACTGTCACCGATCGCTGAGATCGATTGGATTTTCCGCTGCAGCGATCATACTACAGCAGTACACCGAGGCCGACTCGAACTTCAACTACACCGTTGTCAAATCTAGCCACCGTGTCTGATTCGCCGGGTCGTTTTTGCTTCTCTATGTACATCTGTCCAAATCCGAGGTAATCAAAGATAGCTAAAAACACATGTCACGAGCACCATCTGTTGGTACAACGGCGATCAAGACAGTTGATTGAGTCCCGTAAAGTTTTCAGATCAACCTAGCACATCTGTTGGTACAGCGACGATCAAGAAAGTTGATTCAGTCCCGTAAAGTTGGCATATCAACCTAGCACATCTGTTGGTACAACGGCGATCAAGAAAGTTGATTCAGCCCCATAAAGTTTTCAGATCAACCTAGCACACGCACAGGAATCAAGGGGCCAAGTGTTGATTAATGCAAAGAAAAACAAAACCTGATGGATTTTCTAGCTCCTGCACGTAAAAAGACATCAACTAGTACAGCTATTATACACGCATATACTATGAGGAAGGATTTAATAGTCATCTCATACGTATAGCCTGATGGACGTGAGCCGTCGTCTCCGTTGACCCGCTTTGCATCGCAGGTCCTCCTCCGAGTGGCCGCGCTGAACTGGCTATAGTCACGCCTCTCCAACGCGCCGTTGTCGCCGCCACACTTCGTCGACCCGCCGGAGCGCCCTCGTTACAGTCTCCGAGCCGCCCGCTGATGAGCCACCGTTGTCTCCTATGCTGAGCCGCCACGGCTCCTCCTCGTGATGCGCTAAGACACCTTCGCTGTCGAGCTTCAAGTCAGCCCTGCCGTCTCCGTCACTGGCGCGTCTGCCGCCTCTTCAAGTTGCCTTCGCCATTGCAGCACGAGCCGCTTCTACAGGTCGTCCTACGCCGAGTCGCCGGGTTACCTCACTCCTGCGGCCCTAATCTAAATAAATGGCTCCGCCCTGCTGCCGCAACGTTGGTTTTCTGCTCCGCTCTGAGCCGACCCCCGGCGGGTACTTCTCTGTCCACTTCGGGCCGCCCGCTCCAAACCGGCTTGTCGCCTGTATTACGGCTGCCTACGAGTCGCTGTGCGGCCCCGTTGCCACGGTCACCTCTGCTTCAACCCACCTCCTCGGCCATCTCCACACTGAGCAGTTGCAGTCTCTGCGGCCGCAAGCCGCCGCTGTGCCTCTCTCCACTGAGCATGCCTCTCCCCGCGGTTGGACCAGCCGTTGTCGCACCTCGCCGCGAGTCACCCCCTCCGGCGTCGGCAAGCCGGCCTGTCCTCGGCCGAGAACCGCTGGCGCCAGCCCTTGCTTTGCCTCTGCCTAGTCGGCGTACCACGCCAGGGAACCGCTGCACTTTCGCTTCTACTTCAACCTGCTGCTGTCGTGCCGTTCTGTACCGTGCGAGTTACTCACGTCGATGCAGTGTTGCAAGTTGCCAAGGATCAGATATCAATCATGGAGTAGTTATATGGAGGGCATTGTTTATTTGTGATTATTACCTCAAGACTAGAGGAGAAGCTTCCTCATGAGGACCTGATGCAATCAAACAAAAAATGAGTATGCAGTATTGAAATAATGATGGAGAATTAAGGGGAACTACTTTGGTTGATTATGCAAGACACCCAAGTTCGATGCACTGCTCCTGGTGGTTGATGCAAGAGACAATGTCAAATGAAATAAGTTACAAAGCAATGTCACTCTATGGCTCACATGGAGGGTATCACCCATGGATTTTTGCTTCCTCGTAAAAAAATCAGCCATGAAGTGTGTGGAGCTACTGACTCGGAAGTGCGAGAGCCGTCGGGGCCGCGTTGAGCCGCCCTTGTCGCTTTGAGCCGCTGGGGTTATAGTAAGTCACCGGTCTGCCTGAGCCGCCGGAATTATATTAAGTCGCCGGTCTACCTGAGCCGCCGGAATTATATTAAGTCGCCGGTCTGCCCGAGCTGTCGGAACTATATTGAGTCGCTGGTCTGCCTAAGCCACCTCTGTCGCGATGAACGAATCATCCGTCGTCGAAACAAATCAGGTGATATCCATCCAAGTTTGATTTATTAGCACATGTAGTTTTTTCAAAAGAACAAATTTATCTTTGTCTTGGTCTGCAATATTGTTTATGCAGGGCAATTATTTATGACAAAAAGTGATATTATACAGTGGAGGTGGAGGCACGCCAACATCTTTTGGCATAGGTGGTCGTCATTACTCAACGGACTCCCGCACCAGCTTACAATGTCGTGGCCGTCTCTCGCGACCACACCGGTTTATAACCCCGCGGTCGACACTCCCGTCCACACCGGTTTAAAACACCGCGGCCGACAAATCTGTCAGCACCCGCGGCCGACTCGGCCGTGATTGATTTCAGTTTCACCATGGTGATCATCAACTCCGCGGTGATAACTGCTGACCTGACGCATCAGGTGAAATCCATCCAACATGTTTTTATATATTATATATTGCTTTCTTTAAAAGAGCAATTACTCCAGTTTGCAAGTTGTCCCATGCAGGATTCAAACCGGTCTATATCACGGTTGATTATGAAGAATCTCAAGCCAACTCCTCAAATCGCCTTAAGACTCGGGGGCTACGATGACATGACTTAGCAAATATTGTGAGATTTAAGACCCTGGGTCATTGGAGGGAAGATAACCCGGTGCTGGAGGCTACCGCCATATTGGTGAAAATTTAAAGGCCGTCAGAAAATTTCTGGCTCACAATGATGTTTCGGTTTACAATCCGGCTCAAGGTAAACCTGTCTCCCACAAAGCTTTGAAACTCTCAAATCCGGTTTGAAATTCTGGTTTAAAAAGAATTCATCTCTTGCAAGTTCAAGTTTTCAGAAAAAAATTACAGGTACCAAAGAGAGTTTGTTGCACAGCACAACTCAAACATAGGCACCCGGCGAGCACAACTCAGAAATATATCACTTGGGAGCTTCCGGCTTATTGAGCTAAGCTATGATTACCCTTTGATCTGGCTCATAGCCATGTTTACAGGTCATTTGGGGGCTTCCTGTTCAAACATAGGTCGTATTCGAACCAAAGAGAACATAGCTGTCGGTACCCTCTTCATCGGCGCAACGCCAAACCCACTAGGGGGCTTCTTGATCGTATTCGAATCATAGCTCAACCTCTTTTGGGTCCGACGTGGGTCGTATTCGAATCAGCGTCGTTAAACAACTCTCAAGGTCATTTGGGGGCTTCCTGTTCAAACATAGGTCGTATTCGAACCAAAGAGAACATAGCTGTCGGTACCCTCTTGATCGGCAACGCCAAAGCCACTGGGAGCTACATGATCGTATTCGAATCCTAGCTTAACCCCTTTGAAACAGTTTACTGGTCGTATTTGAATCAGAAGCCTTGATTTTCTCTTTGTCTGGATTAAGTTTTTTGAACACAATCTTTTGGGTTTTGAGACTTTTTGCTCATATCTGAAGCATATATGTGTGGTTTCTATTAACCCGCCCTGGCTTTCGACGAACAAGTCGCCAGCATATGACAATATTGATACTTGGAAGGTTTGACTTCTAAGTTTTGGGTTACCACCCTTACTGCACAGGTATCATAAGTCGGCAGTACGATTCAATATCACAAATATGATATTGTTTATACATGAGTATGTTTAAACCAGCCCTGGCTATGGACTTTAAGCCGCCAGCATATTTTGAAGTACGCCATTGGAATCATGCGTGTATCAAAGATTGGGTTATCACCCTTACTGCACAGGTATCATAAGCCGGTAGTATGATTCAATATCACAGGTATAATATTGTTTATACATGATTATGTTTAAGCCGGCCCTGGTTTTTGACATTAAGTCGCCAGGGCATATGTTGTTTAAACTCTATGCAAGATTTTGCAGAACTATGACTTATATTAAGTCCAAGATCATCATCCAAATTGATGCTTCAAAAGGGGTATCCATTCTGGATTTTCTCAAAGGCTATAAGCCATCGGGTTATTAAAATTCCGGCTTACCATGAATGTGCATTAATTCGCGATCGGCCAAGAGCCGCTGAGTATTTAAACTCCGGATTTACTTGTCAACCGATAAGGTATTCACATCTTTCATAGCCAAACTTGGCTGGATTGTCATGATGATATTGAATGATTGAGGTTTTCATACCGGATTATATTATTCAAATTTTGAATAGCCAACATGGCTGGATTTTATTTACGGTTGTCAATAACCAGTATTATCATTGAGGTTTTCAAAGTCGCTTTAGCGCAATGGCTATTATTTTATCAATGGATATGATTTACTCTACAATGGAAAGAATAGTCCCGAGTTGCTGTAGGCTTACAACCCGGCACTTGGGGGCTACATTATTCAGTTTAAGATTATATCAAATATGCAAGTTCCATGTCGCTGCTAGCATGCACCATGGCACTTGGGGGCTAATGCAAAAGCAATTTTACTGGCCTTATTGAAGACCCGACTCATCACATCATAATGAGCCGGCCCTTGGGGGCTACCAATTGCTCATGTCAACAATTCAAGGTACACAAGTTTTATTCCATTATATTGAAGGGTCCACTACTCAGTTGGTAAAGCACAAAGCTCTTAACCTTGTGGACATGGGTTCAAGCCCCATGATGGGGGTTACATCATATGATGTTCTTTTCAAAAGAAGTATATATAAAGTCCCAACTCAATATTATCTTACTGAGCCGGCCCTTGGGGGCTCCACGTTGTTGTTCAAGTCTATATGATCATATTTATAAAGTCCCTTCTTATTATTGCATAATGACCCGACACTTGGGGGCTACACTGGTTGAAGTTTTTTATGAGTATAAGGCAATTACAAGTCCCAGGTTGCTGCAAGCATGACAACCCGACACTTGGGGGCTACATATATGGAGTATTCAGTCTTTACTAGTGACTAAGATGAACAACATGGATTTCTTCAAAGTGGCAGTATTTATATTGAAGCAAGTCTTAAGTCATCACTTTGTTTCTGCTCAATACTTGTGGGCTACAGGTAATATGGATATAAGGGAGAAAAAACTTCAAATTCTCAGTTTTGAGTAAACCAGATTGACCCGGCGTCACCAATAACTATGACCCGGCGTCGACAACAATTATGACCCGGTGCTATCAATATTTACAAACCGGATATTTTGGCAATAATAAACCGGCAAGTTCTACAAACCAGCTGAAAGTCAGATGAGTTTTTTTCAAGACCAATATTTTTTTAAACCGGCACTTTGCAAGCCGATTCAAGTGGATTATTTCTTACAATATTTCTTTATAAGATACCAATGTCTGCAAATTGACTCTGAAGCTGGCCTATTGACCCGGATTTATCAAAAGAAGTATCTGGATTTTTTACATTGACAAAATTGAAACATATCTGCTAAGGAAGATTTACTATGAGATCATGGACATGTATATATCAACAAGGAAATGACAAGGACTTAGGGATGATCAGGTGTCGGCTTACAAAATATTTAACCCGAAGCACAACCTGTCAAATTCGTTCTTGTGTTTATATCGCAGATTAGTTTAACATGGATAAATCCAAATTAAACTGGGGGCTAATGTCGGGGATATACCCCGCGGTGTAACTCGGCTGGATGTATGACCCGGATGGATCTTGACGACTCACTTGTGATCCGCCCGGAGCTTGGCGACTCACGGGTAAACCGCCCGATCTTGGCGGCTCATTAGTCCCGGCGGGTGTTTCAGATGGAGGACTAGGCCCAAGGCCCAGAAGACCGGCTCATGTTAATGGTGGGCGGGCTTAAGGGGAAAGCATAAGGAATATTCTCCTATAAAAGGAAGCAAGACTAGGACTCTATTTGTAATAGGTTAATCCTAATCTTACTAGGACTGGTCATGTAACCTGCGCGTTCAACATATATAAGGAGGGATAGGGCTCCCCAAAGAGGGACAAACAACGAAAAACAATCTAGAAAGCTAGACACAACTAGAGGAGCGCCGGCTTACGGCGACTCCCTCATGAGCATAATGAGACCTAGCCACAAACAACATGTAGGATTTTTACCGGATGATGTTTCCCGGGGCCCGAAGCTGTCTAAATCCTTGTCTTGTGCGTTGATCCGCCATGCGTCTCTCGATTCCGACCAACCCCTTCAAGCTACCGCATAGATGCATTGGCCTCACGACTAAGTCCTCACACTAGGACATCTGTCGTGACAATTCCACGACAGTAAGGATTACCTAATCACAAACCAAATATCTGCGAAAGAAATACTAGAGCTACATGAATTCCCACCTATGAAACTCCCGAAACATTCCGGTTATGTAATCAGGTGTTGGGGATACAGGGGAAGCATAATATCTCACATAAAACTAGCAAATCCTACATCCAGCTGTATCCATCCTTCAACACATAACCAAGAAACCTTCGGAAATCATTTACCTCAACCTTCGAAAAGCATCCGTTATACGAGTTATGGTAATACTCCCGAACTCCCGCCCCAGTACTAGGTGGCGTCGAGGTTATCTCACCAACAACTACATAAAAGAGATTTTCGATGTCGACAAAACTCAGGTATTCTAGAATTGCAGCGATAAAATTGTGACGACAACACCTCGGAGCTCAACTCCCCAGGACACTGCCACAACCCCTAAATGTCAGGAGGAACCAAGAACAATGTTCTCGTCACAAAACCATCGGAACGATTCCAAGATACCCGCGTGATCCCAAATTTTTTTAGTGAAATTTGAGAAGAGAAGAGCCAAAACTCTATGTCAGGATGCCTCACCAGAGCGACGAAGGGACTGAGGAGTAAAAAGAATCCTACTCTCCGATATATATAATCCTATAAGACTCAAAACATTTTTCTAGACTCAACAACGTCAGCGATTCGATCAAGCAGGGGGCTCCTAAGTCGGGGAAGGCTCTGATTACCAACTTGTAACACCCACGATGCGGCTATATCTCCCACGTGTCGGAGCACGACTTAGAGGCATAACCGCATTGTAGGCATGTCGCAAGAGGGGTAATCTTTACACATCCCATGTACTGAATAAGAAAGAGGTATAGAGTTGGCTTACAATCGCCACTTCACACAATACATAAATATAGCATTACATCATCCAGAATACAATCAAGGTCCGACTACAGAACCAAAATAAAGACAACCCCAAATGCATAAGATTCCCAATCGCCCCAACTGGGCTCCACTACTGATCGTCTGGAAAGGAAACATAGTAACGTCCCGAGTCCTCGTCGAACTCCCACTTGAGTTCAGTCGCATCTCCTGGAATGACATCATCGGCACCTGCATCTGGTTTTGGAAGTCATCTGTGGGTCACGGGGACTCAGCAATCTCACACCCTCGCGATCAAGACTATTTAAGCTTATGGGTAGGAAAATGTAGTGAGGTGGAGCTGCAGCAAGCACTAGCATATATGGTGGCTAACATACGCAAATGAGAGCGAGAAGAGAAGGCAAAGCACGGTCGAGAAGCTAAAAAGATCAAGAAGTGATCCTGAAAACTACTTACGTTCAAGCATAACACTAGACCGTGTTCTCTTCCCGGACTCCACCGAAAAGAGACCATCACGGCTACACATGTTGTTGATTCATTTTAATTAAGTTAAGTTTCAAGTTCTCTACAACCGGATATTAACAAATTCCCATCTACCCATAACTGCGGGCACGGCTTTCGAAAGTTCAAATCCTTGCAGGGGTGTCCCAACTTAGCCCATCACAAGCTCTCACGGTCAACGAAGGATATTCCTTCTCCCAGGACGACCCGATTAGACTCGGAATCCCGGTTACAAGACATCTCGACAATGGTAAAACAACACCAGCAAAACCGCCCGAATGTGCCAACAAATCCCGATAGGAGCTGCACATATCTCATCCTCAGGGCACACCGGATAAGCGCTCCGTACAACTAAAACCAAACCTCGAGTTTCCCCGAGGGGGCGCTGCAAAGGACTCTAGTTTGGACCAACACTCAGAGGAGCACTGGCCCGGGGGTTTAAAATAAAGATGACCCTTGAGTCCGCGGAACCCAAGGGAAAAAGGCTTAGGTGGCAAATGGTAAAACCAAGGTTGGGCCTTGTTGGAGGAGTTTTATTCAAGGCGAACTATCAAAGTTCCCATTATAACCCAACCGCGTAAGGAACGCAAAATCATGGAACATAACACCGGTATGACGGAAACTAGGGCGGCAAGAGTGGAACAAAACACCAGGCAGAAGGCCGAGCCTTCCATCCTTTACCAAGTGTATAGGTGCATTAAAGTAAACAAGATATAATAATGATATCCCAACAATAAACATGTTCCAACAAGGAACAAACTCCAATCTTCACCTGCAACTAGCAACGCTATAAGAGAGGTTGAGCAAAGCGGTAACATAGCCAAACAACGGTTTGCTAGGACAAGGTGGGTTAGAGGTTTGACATGGCAATATGGGAGACATGATAAAGCATGTGGTAGGTATCGCGGCATAGGCATAGCAATAGAGCAAGCAACTAGCAAGCAAAGATAGAAGTGATTTCGAGGGTATGGTCATCTTGCCTACAAAGTTCTCCGAGTTGACGTAAGCTTGATCCTCGTAAGCGTACTCAACGGGTTCCTCGATCACATACTCGTCTCCCGGCTCTACCCAAGGCAAGAACACAAGCAAAGGAAACCACAATCAACCATGGTGCAATGCGCAAGCAACATGATGCAAAACATGGCATGATATGCGCGATGTAATATGCAATGCATATGCATGCTCCGGAAGGAAAAGATTGAACCAGGCCTCAACTTGGCCAACCAAGAGCGCCGCTGGAAAGATGAGTTGATTTCGATCGAAATCGATATAAAGATCACCGTAATCGAATGCACGGTTTGCAAATGGCAAGCAAAACAATAATGGCACAAATCTGCGATTAACAGCACGATGCCATCTAGAATGAAACAAGAAACTAAGCTACTGCACTCTAACATAACAACAAAGCACATGGCAGTGATCTACTCAAGATGCTTGACAAAAGATGAACACTGAGCTACGGCTAAATCACACAATAGCAGGTTCAAACAAGCATGGCAAAAGTGCAAAAGATATCAGCTTCACAGACTTAGTGAAAATACTAACATGCCAGGAATTAACATCAGGAAGCAATGTTTAGAGCAAGATAACAACATGCTACATGATCATAACATAGCAACACAAGGCATGGCATGAAGCTACTCAAAGCATATAACAAAAATCCCTTACTGACCATAAGTCAAAAAGGATCAGAAGATATGATGTCACCCATGTAAATATAGCAAGTTTCGTTAACAGATTTAGACTTAGCAGAAAACTGGACATGGCAAAAACAGAGTTACGTAAGCATGTTTGCAAGCTCGATGCACTCACCACAAGGCATTGCATGACAAACTAAGCATACACCCAACAAGAAGACATGTTCAAGAAGCTAACCATGGCAAGAACCACCTCATAGCATGCAAGGATCAACTACAACAACCTTGGCGAAATTGAATAACATGTAAACAATCTGCCAGGAATATTTTATAGCAAAAGTAGAGCAAGATTGAGTCATGCTAGGGTACTCCATAATTGCAAACAAAGACATGGATGGATAGAACATAACAATATCTCAAAATGATCCTTACTAAACATGCTCAAAAGAGGCATGGATCACTCTGTAGTAACATGAATACATAGCATAAAAATAACATCAGGGAAATGACTTAGAAGAATTCTAAGTCCCTGAAATCAGCAACATCACGAGAGCTACTTTGCATGCTTGTGCTAGTCACCACATTGATCACAAAAATACATGGCATACACCCCTGTAAAGATGGCATGGCATAGCCCAAAGCACATGTAGGGCTCAAGTTCATAGGAGGCACACATTAATCGTGGCAAAAATGACAAATGTTCATAATCTGATAAGAATCAGGAACTAACATTATGAAGCACTCTTGAAACAGCATTTTAGGCATCAAGACGGACTCAAACAAGCATGATGCAATGGAACAAAATGAAGAGCACATCCAGATGAACAATTTGATATATCACACGCGCGAAACGGGGCTACAGATGATGAGATATGGTATGATGAATAGAGCTATACAATATGCAGAAAAATGACTTAGAGAGGAAATCGGGTCGACCCTAATGTCGAGATCTAGATCGGGGCGCGGAAGCTGAGGCACGTCGGAGGTCTCGCCGGAGCAGAGGGATGCGGTGGCCGGAGTCGAGGGAGGCGGTGGCCGGAGTCGAGGGAGGCGGTGGCCGGAGCAACAGAGCTCGCCGGAGGAGGCGCGGGGCCGGAGCGGGCGCGGCCGGGGCCGGGGAAGGCGCGGGCGGCGGCGGCCACGGGCGCGGTCATGGGCTGCGGCGGCGGGCGGCCGCGGTCGTCGGGCGGCGTGGTGCGGATGAGGTGGCCGGCGAAGGCAGCGGCGGAGCTCTCCGGCGCGGGACGATGGAGCGGTGGAGCCGGGCGGCGGGGCGCGTGCGGGGACGCGGGAAGCGGCGATGGGCCGGGCGGGCCCGCTGCGGGCTCGCCGGGCCGCGGCGGCGGGTGGCGGCGGAGGTTCCATGTGGCACCCTCTGGTTGGCCGCGGGCGGCGGCGCGATTAAGTCCGGTCCGGGACGGACATGTCTGGCGGGCGAGAGGGAAAGATCTAGGGTTTCATCGCGAATTTCGGAGGGGAAGGAGTATTTATAGATTCTGGGAGCTAGGAGAGTCCAAATGGAGTGCGGTTTTCGGCCATGCGATCGTGATCGAACGGCCGAGAGGATGGAGGGGGTTTGGATGGGTTTTGGGCCACTTTCAAGGGGTGTTGGGCTGCAACACACACGAGGCCTTTACAGTTCCCCGGTTAACCGTTGAAGTATCAAACGAACTCCAAATGGTACGAAACTTGACAGGCGGTCTACCGGTGGTGTACCAAGGCCGCTTGTCAAGTCTCGGTCCAATCTTAGAACGTTTAACACCCGCACACGAAAAGAGCTAAAAGGGGCGCCGGATGACGTAGGAGTGCCGGAATGCAAAACGGACAACGGGGAAAATGCTCGGATGCATGAGACGAACACGTATGCAAATGCGATGCACATGATGACATGATATGAGATGCATGACATGGTCAAAATGCAAAATGAAGACAAAACCCAACCACGAGGGAATATCATAACTTAAAGCCGAAAATGGCAAGAGTTGGAATACAAATATGGCAAGTTACAAACGGGGCGTTACATCTTGTCTACATCATGTCGTCGTTCTTATTGCATTATTCCATTTTTCCATGAACTTAATATACTAGATGCATGTTGGATAGCGGTCGATGTGTGGAGTAATAGTAGTAGATGCAGGCAGGAGTCGGTCTACTAATCTTGGATGTGATGCCTATGTAATGATTGTTGCCTGGATATCGTCATGATTATTTGAAGTTCTATCAATTGTCCAACAGTAATTCGTTCACTCACCGTTTGCAATTTTTCTCGAGAATCCACTAGTGAAACCTACGCCCCCCGGGTCTCTTTCTCATATTATTTGCCTTTACGATCTACTTTTCCTTTGCATTTATTTTCAGATCTACTAATCCAAAAATACAAAAATACTTTGGTGCACTTTATTTTATTTGTGATCTATTTATTCAATCTATTACAACTATCTCCCGTCCACGCACCAATTTCTGGCGCTGTTACCCGAAAGGGATTGACAACCCCTTTAACACGTTGGGTTGCGAGTAATTGTTATTTGTGTGCGGGGGTTGTTTACGTTGTGTTGCTTAGTTCTCCTACTGGTTCGATAACCTTGGTTTCATATCTGAGGGAAATATCTACCGCCGTTGTGCTGCATCATCCCTTCCTCTTTGGGGAAATACCGACGTAGCTTCAAGCGACATTAGAATGCAGTTGTCTCTAATGCATAACCCCAAAATGATAGTGGTAAATTAGTAAGAGACATCATAGATCGCACCATACCTAATAAAGTACGTTTACAACGTTCGAACACACCATTACGCTGTGGTGTTCCAGGTGGCGTGAGTTGTGAAACTATTCCACATTGTTTTAAATGAAGGCCAAACTCCTGATTCAAATATCCGCCTCCGTGATTAGTTCGTAGAAACTTTATTTTCTTGTTACGATGATTCTCCACTTCACTCTGAAATTCTTTGAACTTTTCAAATGTTTCAGACTTGTGTTTTATTAAGTAGATATACCCATATCTGCTCAAATCATCCATGAAGGTCAGAGAATAACGATACCCGCCACGAGCCTCAACACTCATCGGACCGCATACATCGGTATGTATTATTTCCAATAAGTTAGTGGCTCGCTCCATTGTTCCGAAGAACAGAGTTTTAGTCATCTTGCCCACGAGGCAGGGTTCGCAACCATCAAATGATTCTTAATCAAGTGATTCCAAAAGTCCATCTGCATGGAGTTTCTTCATGCGCTTTACACCAATATGACCTAAATGGTAGTCTCACAAATAAGTTGCACTATCATTATCAACTTTGCATCTTTTGGCATCAATATTATGAATATATGTATCACCATGATCGAAATTCAACAAAAATAGACCACTCTTCAAGGGTGCATGACCATAAAAGATATTGCTCATATAAATAGAACAGCCATTATTCTCTGATTTGAATGAATAACCATCTCATATCAAACAAGATCCAGATATAATGTTCATGCTCAACGTTGGCACCAAATAACAATTATTCTGGTCTAAAACTAATCACGAAGGTAGATGTAGAGGTAGCATGCTGACGGCGATCACATCGACCTTGGAACCATTCCTGGTGTGCATCGTCACCTCGTCCTTAGCCAATCTTCGTTTAATCCGTAGCCCCTATTTCGAGTTGCAAATATGAGCAATAGAACTAGTATCAAATTTCCAAACGCTACTACGAGCATTAGTAAGGTACACATCAATAACATGTATATGAAATATACCTTTGTTCACTTTGCCATCCTTCTTATCCGCCAAATACTTGGGGCAATTCCGCTTCTAGTGGAAGCACTCAGTTTCAGGCTTGGGTCCAGACTTGGGCTTCTTCCTAGGAGTGAAAACTTTCTTGCCATTCTTCTTGAAGTTCCCCTTCTTTCCCTTGCCCTTTTTTTTTGTTAACCATCAACACTTGATGCTCTTTATTGATTTCTACCTCCGCAGCTTTGAGCATGGCAAAGAGCTCGGGAGTTGTCTTATCCATCCCTTGCATATTATAGTTCATCACAAAGCCTTTGTAACTTGGTGGCAGCGATTGAAGAACTCTGTCAATAACACTATCAACCGGAAGATTAACTCCTAGTTGAGTCAAGTGGTTATGGTACCCAGACATTTTGAGTATGTGTTCATTGACAGAACTGTTCTCCTCCATCTTGCAGCTATAGAACTTGTTGGAGACTCCATATATCTCAACTCAGGAATTTGCTTGAAATATTAAATTCAACTCCTGGAACATCTCATCTGGTCCATGACGTCCAAAATGTCTTTGAAGTCCCGATTCTAAGCCGT
This sequence comes from Triticum aestivum, assembly GCF_018294505.1. Classification (NCBI taxonomy): domain Eukaryota; kingdom Viridiplantae; phylum Streptophyta; class Magnoliopsida; order Poales; family Poaceae; genus Triticum; species Triticum aestivum. The sequence continues at coordinate 520,689,471 of NC_057800.1, forward strand.
AGAGCATGGCACACTGAACTATAGAGTAGTCATCAGACCGCGTCTGCCAGACGTTCAAAATGTCTACATTAGCGGGAGGGGGCTTGTCACCTAGCAGTGCATCAAGGACATAATTCTTCTATGCAGCAATGAGGATAATCCTCAAGTTACAGACCCAGTCCGTGTAGTTGCTACCATCATCTTTCAACTTAGCTTTCTCTAGGAACGCATTAAAATTTAAGGGAACGGTAGCACGGGCCATTGATCTACAACATAGATATGCAAAAACTATCAGGAATAAGTTCATGATAAATTAAGTTCGATTAATCATATTACTTAAGAACTCCCACTTAGATAGACATCCCTCGAGTCATCTAATATTGATGTCAATGGTGAACATCTCTATGTTGATTATATCTACTATATGATTCACGTTAAACCTTTCGGTCTCCAGTGTTCCGAGGCCATGTTTGTACATGCTAGGCTCGTCAAGTTTAACCCGAGTATTCCGCATGTACAAAATTGTCTTGCACCCATTGTATGTGAACGTAGAGCTTATCATACCGAATCATCATGTGGTGTCTCGGCACGACGAACTGTCACAATGGTGCATACTCAGGGAGAACACTTATACCTTTAAATTTTAGTGAGGGATCATCTTATAATGTGATCGCCGTACTAAGAAAAATAAGATGCATAAAAGATAAACATCACATGCAATCAAAATACGTGACATGATATGGCCATCATCATCTTGTGCCTTTTATGTCCATCTCCAAAGCACAGTCCCAATCTCCATCTTCACCGGCTTGACACCTTGATTTCCATCATAGCGTCGTGGTTGTCTCACCAACTATTGCTTCTACAACTATTGCTAACGCATAGTGATAAAGTAAAGCAATTGCATGGAGTTTGCATTTCATACAATAAAGCGACAACCATAAGGCTCCTTCCAGTTGCTGATAACTTTTACAAAACAAGATCATCTCATATAATAATGTATATCACATCGTGTCTTGACCATATCACATCACAACATGCCCTGCAAAAACAAGTTAGACGTCCTCTACTTTGTTGTTGCAAGTTTTACGTGGCTGCTACGTGCTTCTGGTAAGAACCATTCTTACCTACGCATCAAAACGACAACAGTGATTTATCAAGTTTGCTGTTTTAACCTTCAACAAGGACCGACCATAGTAAAATTTGATTCAACTAAAGTTGGAGAAATAGAAACCCGCCAGCCACCTTTATGCAAAACTAGTTGCATGTCTGTCGGTGGAACCGGTCTCATGAACATGGTCAGGTAAGGTTGGTCCGGGTCGCTTCATCCAACAATACCGCTGAATCAAAATAAGACGTTGGTGGTAAGCAGTATGACTATTGATACGTCTCCAACGTATCTATAATTTATGAAGTATTCATGCTATTTTATTATCATTCTTGGATGTTTTACAATCATTTTATAGCAATTTCATATCATTTTTTTGGACTATTGACCCAGTGCCCAGTGCAAATTGCTGTTTTTTGCTTGTTTTTTACATCCCATGAAATCAATATCAAATGGAGTCCAAACACCGCGAAACTTTTTGTGGATTTTCTATGGACCAGAAGACATCCAGTGGGCCAGAGAAGCACCTGGGGGTGCCTCAAGGGGGCACAACCCACCAGGGCGCGCCTGGGGACCCAGGCGTGCCCAGGTAGGTTGTTCCCACCTTGGTGCCCACCTCGGTGGCCTCCCACACCCCCTCTTTGCCCTATAAAATCTCAAATATTATTCCAAAAACCCTCGAGGAAAATGCTAGATCAGAAGTTCTGCCGCCGCAAGGCTCTGTAGCCACCGAAAACCAATCTAGACCCAGTTCCGGCACCCTACCGGAGGGGGGAATCATCCCCGGTGGCCATCTTCATCATCCTGGCGGCCACCACGATGAGGAGGGAGTAGTCCACCCTCGGGGTTGAGGGTTTGTACTAGTAGCTATGTGTTTAATCTCTCTCTCGTGTCCTTGAGATGTCACAATCTTGATGTATCGCGGGCTTTGTTAATATAGTCGGATCATATGTTGTTTTCCCCTCTCTATCTTGTTGTGATGAATTGAGTTTTTTCCTTTGAGATTTCGTTGTTATCGGATTGAAACCTTTTATGGATTTGAGAGCACTTGATATATGTCTTGCATATGAATACTTGTGGTGACAATGGGGTATCCTATTGATTCACTTGATATGTGTTTTGGCACTCAACTCACGGATTCCCGCGGTGACATTGGGGTAATCTATGCATAGGGGTTGATGCATGTTCTTGTCTTTGTTTCTCCGGTAGAAATCTTGGGGCATTCTTTGAGGTTCTTTGTGTTGGATTGAGTATTATGAATCTGAAATTATTTGGTGTTATTTTAGTACGAGCTCTTGGATAGATCGATCGAAAAGAATAGCTTCGAGGTGGTTTTGTACCCTACAAATGATTTCTTCGTATGTTCTCCGCTAGATAGGAACATTGGAGTGATTCTTCGTTGCATGTTGAGGGACGGTTATATGATCCAATTATATTAGCATTGTTGAGAGATTGCACTAGCGAAAGTATGAACCCTAGGACTCTTTTTAAGCATTGCAATACCGTTTTTGTGCCCATTTTACTATTTGCTGCCTTGCTGTTTTTATTTATTCAGATTATAAAAATATATTTCTACCATCCATATTACACTTTTATCACCATCTCTTCGCCGAACTAGTGCACCTATACAATTTTCCATTGTATGAGGTGTGTTGGGCACACAAGATATTTCTTGAATTTGGTTGCAGGGTTGTTTGAGAGAGACTATCTTCATCATATGCCTCCCACGGAATGATAAACCTTAGGTCATCCACTTGAGGGGAAATTGCTAGTATCCTACAAAACTCTATGCTTGGAGGCCCAACAGTCTACAAGAATAAAGTTGCGTAGTAGACATCAACTATCACCGCCCACAACTCTTTGTGTTCTACTCGTGCATATCATCTACGCATAGACCTGGCTCTGATACCACTATTGGGAAACGGAGCATGCAATTTCAAAAAAATCCTACGCTCACGCAATATCTATCTAGGAGATGCATAGCAACGAGAGGGGGAGAGTGTGTCCACGTACCCTCGTAGACCGAAAGCAGATGCGTTTGACAACGTGGTTGATGTAGTCAAACTTCTTCTCGTTCCGAACGTACGGCACCTCCGAGTTCTGCACACATTCAGCTCGATGACGTCCCTCGAACTCTTGATCCAGCAAAGTATATCGAGGGAAAGTTTCGTCAGCACGATGGCGTGGTGACGGTGATGCTGAAGTGATCCGCGCAGGGCTTCGCCTAAGCACTACGAGAATATGACCGGAGGTGTAAACTGTGGAGGGGGCGCCGGAACATGGCTAACAGATGGTTGTGTGTTCTAGAGGTGCCCCCCCCATATATATATATATATATATATATATATATATATGTTGGAGGGGAGGGGAGGCAGCCAGGGGGGCGCCCCAAGTAGGAGGAATCCTACTTGGGGTCCTCCCAATTCGGCCTCCCCCTTTCCTATTCCTATTCGAAGTAGGAAGGGAAGAGGGGGAAGGGGGAATCCTTTTTCCTTTTTCCTTTCCTTCTTTCCCTTTCCTTCTCCAATTTGTCCAGCCCACATGGGGGGCGCACCAGCCCCTTTGTGGCTGGTTTGTTTCCCCTCTTGGCCCATAAGGCCCATATCTTTTGCCGGGGGTGCCCGGAACCCCTTCCAGTGACCCGATAAGTACCCGGTGCATCCCGAAACACTTCCGGTGTCCGAATACCATCGTACTATATATCAATCTTTACCTCGACCATTTTGAGACTCCTCGTCATGTCTGTGATCTCCTCCGGGACTCCGAACAACATTCGGTCACCAAATCACATAACTCATATAATACAAAATCATCATCGAACGTTAAGCGTGCGGACCCTACGGGTTCGAGAACTATGTAGACATGACCGAGACACCTCTCCGGTCAATAACCAATAGCGGAACCTGGATTCTCATATTGGTTCCTACATATTCTACGGAGATCTTTATCGGTCGAACCGTTATGACAACATACGTTATTCCCTTTGTCATCGGTATGTTACTTGCCCAAGATTCAATCGTCGGTATCTTCTAGCTCAATCTCGTTAACGGAAAGTCTATTTACTCGTTTTGTAATACATAATCATGTAACTAACTCATTAGTCACTTTGCTTGCAAGGCTTCTTATGATGTGTATTACCGAGAGGGCCGAGAGATACCTCTCCGATACTCAAAGTGACAAATCCTAATCTCGATCTATGCCAACTCAAGAAACACCTTCGGAGATACCTGTAGAGCATCTTTATAATCACCTAGTTACATTGTGACGTTTGATAGCACATAAGGCATTCCTACGGTATCCGGGAGTTGCATAATCTCATAGTCGGAGGAATATGTATTTGACATGAAGAAAGCAATAGCAATAAACAGAACGATCAATATGCTAAGCTAACGGATGGGTCTTGTCCATCACATCATTCTCCTAATGATGTGATCCTGTTCATCAAATGACAACACATGTCTATGGTTAGGAAACTTAACCATCTTTGATTAACAAGCTAGTCTAGTAGAGGCTTACTAGGGACACTGTGGTTTGTCTATGTATCCACACATGTATCAAGTTTCTAGTTAATACAATCTTAGCATGAATAATAAAAATTTATCATGATATAAGGAAATATAAATAAATACTTTATTATTGCATCTAGGGTACATTTCCTTCAAAAGATCCCACGGCTCCTGCTTGACGAGAGGGACTAGGTGGTTGACGTGCATGCAGAACGTGTCGGTGAGGTTCCCTTTGAGGGTACAAAGGTACAATTCCCTTGTCACGTTGCTAAGGTTTGGGCTGCGCTGGTGGAGAATGGGCGTGGTGAGATGCAAGTAACACGCTCATAGGAGGAGAGTGAGGGGTGTTGCATGATCCTAAAACTGGGGTGGGCGGTAGTATCTCATCTTTAGTGTTGCGGCCCTGTTATACCCCTCCACCTGCACTCCCCCATCACATCTTCTTTTGTCTTGCATATCCACCATCCTCTTGTCCCTCTACCACTCCCTCACCATGGGACCCCTTTGTCTTGATCTGCAGCAACCGGGAGCACGTCTAGTTCTTCATGCATGGAGTGGGACTTGTTGTGTGGCGTTCTCGCCACCAAGGCTAGGGGCGATGTCTGATTGTGGTGGCAACTCTTTTGTGGACGCTCTCCGGCCAGATCCAATTGGATTTGGCGACTGGTGCCTGGTGTGCGTCGGGCTCTCTATTGGATGTGTACCATGGTGGCAAGGTGTTGGTCTCCGTCATGTCGGTCTACAGCGTGGTGATGGTGATCCAAATCCAATCGAGTGTGGATGGTGGTGGCTGCAAACTGTAATGCATTGACTGCCTATGGCTCCATGACGACAGTTGACGGAGTCGGTTCTGGCGAATCTCTAGCAGGTGTCTCGATCTAGTAGCCTAGATGCGATGTTAACAAGAACACGAGGTTCGGGCTCTCTTGAAGAGATAAGGTCCTGCTTGTGATTGTATTGATTCCGTATGGAGTACAAAGTATAGGTTGATCTACCACGAGTTGTTCTTGGTCTTCTACGAGCCCACCCCTTGGTTCATATGTATACCAGGGGGGTCTGGGGCTACAGATGGGTCGGCTATGTATAAGGGAATCATGTTTTAGATGAACTCTAAGTCTTGCAGTATGCGCCAAGTCTTCAGGAACATTCCTTCTTCACCCCATGGGCCTTCTGAGATGGCCCTTGGGCAAACTGCCATGGGGGGTCCTCAGTCCGCCCACCTGGCCGGGGGACAACATGGTGAGTCATACTGAAGCAAATATGCCCTAGAGGCAATAATAAAGTGGTTATTTAATATTTCCTTATTCATGATAAAGGTTTATTATTCATGCTAGAATTGTATTGATCAGAAACTTAAATACATGTGTGAATACATAAACAAATATCGTGTCCCTCGTGAGCCTCTACTAGACTAGCTCGTTGATGAAAGATGGTCAAAGTTTCCTAACCATAGACATGTGTTGTCATTTGATAACGGGGTCACATAATTAGGAGAATGATGTGATGGACAAGACCCATCCGTTAGCTTAGCATATTAATCGTTCAGTTTATTGCTATTGCTTTCTTCATGTCAAATACATATTTCTTCGACTATGAGATTATGCAACTCCCGGATATCGGAGGAATGCCTTGTGTGCTATCAAATGTCACAATGTAACTAGGTGATTATAAAGATGCTCTACACGTATCTCCAAAGGTGTTTCTTGAGTTGGCATAGATCGAGATTAGGATTTGTCACTCCGAGTATCGGAGATGTATCTCTCGGCCCTCTCGTTAATACACATCATAAGAAGCCTTGCAAGCAAAGTGACTAATGAGTTAGTTACAGGATTATGTATTACGGAATGAACAAAGAGACTTGCCAGTAACGAGATTGAGCTAGGTATGAAGATACCGACGATCGAATCTCGGGCAAGTAACATACTGATGGTCAAAGGGAATAACGTATGTTGTCATAACGGTTCGGCCGATAAAAATCTTCGTAGAATATGTAGGAGCCAATATGAGCATCTAGATTCCGTTTTGGCTATTGACCGGAGAGATGTCTCGGTCATGTCTACATAGTTCTCGAACCCGTAGGGTCCGCACGCTTAACGTTCGATGATGATATTGTATTATATTAGTTATGTGATTTGGCGATCGAATGTTGTTCGGAGTCCCGGATGAGATCACGGACATGACGAGGAGTCTGGAAGTGATCGAGAGGTAAAGATTGATATATAGGACGATAGTATTCTGACGAAACTCATCTACTGCCTCAACACCTTGCTGGATTCAGAAGGCGAGGGACGTCACCGAGCTGAACATGTGCAGAACTCGGAGGTGTCATACGTTCGGTGCTTGATCGGTTTTCGATCAGAACACTTAATTGTAACGTTTCCAAACACATATGTCTATTTTGCATCGTGTTTTCCTACTATAGTTTATAATGTTTTTATCAATATTTCACTTCATGTTGCAATTCTAATGCCTTTTCTCTCTTAATATGTAAGATTTACATGAAGAGGGAGATTGCCCATAACTGGAATTCTGGACCCAAAAGAGCTATAACAGAGATAGCTATTCTTCGAAGCTCTAAATGACCTAAAATTTCACAGAGTTTTTTATAATAAAAAATACTAGAACGAAGAACCACCAGAGGGGGGCCATCAATTGCCCACAAGGCAACATGATGCACCTATCCCCCCAAAGCATACCCCGATGTCTTGTGGGGCCCATAGATGCCCTTCGGTGCGCTCCTTTTGCTATATGAATCCATTTTCCCTAGAAAAAAATAAATAAGAGAAGAATTTTGGGATGAAGCACCGCCGTCTCGAGGCGGAACCTGGGCAAGAGCACTTTTGCTCTTCGGCGGAGTGATTCCATCAGGGATACTTCCCTCCGGGAGGGGAAATCGAAGCCATCGACATCACCAATGTTTCTCTCATCGTGGGAAGACTCATCTCCATTAAAATCTTCATCAGCACCATCTCATATCAAACCCTAGTTCATCTCTTGTATTCAATCTTTGTCTCAAAACCTCAGATTGGTACCTGTGGGTTTCTAATATGTCTCCAACGTATCTATAATTTTTGATTGCTCCATGCTATATTATCTACTGTTTTGGACATTATTGGGCTTTATTTTTCACTTTTATATTATTTTTGGGACTAACCTATTAACCGGAGGCCCAGTCCAGAATTGTTGTTTTGCCTGTTTTAGGGTTTCGAAGAAAAGGAATATCAAACAGAGTCCAAACGGAATGAAACCTTCAGGAACGTGATTTTCTCAACGAACAAGACCCAGGAGACTTGGACCCTAGGTCAAGACACAAAAGAGGAGGCCACGAGGTAGGGGGTGCGCCTACCCCCCCCCCCCAAGCGCGCCCTCCACCCTCGTGGGCCCCTTGTTGCTCCACTGACGTACTCCTTCCTCCTATATATACCTACGTACCCCCAAACGATCAGGTACGGAGCCAAAAACCTAATTCCACCGCCGCAACTTTCTGTATCCATGAGATCCCATCTTGGGGCCTGTTCCGGAGCTTCGCCGGAGGGGGCATCGATCATGGAGGGCTTCTACATCAACACCATAGCCCCTCCGATGAAGTGTGAGTAGTTTACCTCAGACCTACGGGTCCATAGTTATTAGCTAGATGGCTTCTTCTCTCTTTTTGGATCTCAATACAATGTTCTCCCCCTCTCTTGTGGAGAATTATTCAATGTAATCTTCTTTTTGCGGTGTGATTGAGACCGATGAATTGTGGGTTTATGATCAAGTCTATCTATGAACAATATTTGAATCTTCTCTGAATTCTTTTATGTATGATTGGTTATCTTTGCAAGTCTCTTCGAATTATCAGTTTGGTTTGGCCTACTAGATTGATCTTTCTTGCAATGGGAGAAGTGCTTAGCTTTGGGTTCAATCTTGTGGTGTCCTTTCCCAGTGACAGTAGGGGCAGCAAGGCACGTATTGTATTGTTGCCATCGAGTATAACAAGATGGGATTTTCATCATATTGCATGAGTTTATCCCTCTACATTATGTCATCTTGCTTAAGGCGTTACTCTGTTTTTAACTTAATACTCTAGATGCACGCTGGATAGCGGTCGATAAGTGGAGTAATAGTAGTAGATGTAGGCAGGAGTCGGTCTACTTGTCTCGGACATGATGCCTATATACATGATCATACCTAAATATTCTCATAACTATGCTCAATTCTGTCAATTGCTCAACAGTAATTTGTTCACCCACCGTAGAATAATTATGCTCTCGAGAGAAGCCACTAGTGAAACCTATGGCCCTCGGGTCTATCTTTATCATATTAATCTCCTACTACTTAGTTATTTCCTTTTCTTTTTACTTTGCCTTTATTTTACTTTGCATCTTTATCACAAAAATACCAAAAATATTATCTTATCATATCTATCGGATCTCACTCTCGTAAGTGGCCGTGTAGGTATTGACAACCCCTATTCGCGTTGGTTGCGAGGATTTATTTGTTTTGTGCATGTACGAGGGACTCGCGCGTAGCCTCCTACTAGATTGATACCTTGGTTCTCAAAAACTGAGGGAAATACTTACGCTACTTTGCTGCAGCATCCCTTCCTCTTCGGGGAAAACCAATGCAGTGCTCAAGAGATAGCAAGAAGGATTTCTGGCGCCGTTGCCGGGGAGGTCTACGCAAAAGTCAACATACCAAGTACCCACCACATACCCTTATCTCCCACATTACATTATTTTCCATTTGCCTCTCTTTTTCCTCTCCCCCACTTCACCCTTGCCTTTTTATTCGCCCTCTCTCTCTATCCTCCATCTCTTTCTCTATTTGCCTCTTTTTGCCCGCTTGTTTTTTTTTGTTTGCTTGTGTGTTAGTTTGCTTGCTTGCCTCAATGGCTCTACCTAAATTTGATGATCTCCACCTTAAAATATTAGAATTGATCGAAAGCAATGTCAGGAGTTTTATGGTTTTGCAATTTGAACATAATAGTTTCTTCAGAAACGAGTCTTAAGGAATAGAAAAGTTTTATGAGTTTTATTAATAAAGAGCTTGATGATATGTCTAAAGAATTCGATGGTTTAAGATCCCAGATTGCTCATCTTGAGAAATTTACTGCTGAAATTTCGGATAAGCAGGCCACCTTAGTTAATAGGATGGCCGCTAAACCGGATTGCTATGAAAATAGTGATGAAGATATAAAAGTTATTGATGTGTCCCCTATTAAATCTTTGTTTTGCAATATGAATCTTGATAATGATGGGATTGAATATGATCCACCTTTACCTAGAAGGCGTTCCAAGAATTCAGAATTTTTTGATCTTGATGCTAAAATTGATAAAAGTGGGATTGAAGAAATTAAAACCCTAGATGTTGCTAAACCCACTATTATAGATTTCAAGGAATTTAACTATGAAAATTGCTCTTTGATTGATTGTATTTCCTTGTTGCAATCCATGCTAAATTCTCCTCATGCTTATAGTCAAAATAAAGCGTTTACTAAACATATCGTTGATGCCTTGATGCAATCTTATGAAGAAAAACTTGAATTGGAAGTTTCTATCCCTAGAAAGCTTTATGATGAGTGGGAACCAACTATTAAAATTAAAATTAAAGATCATGAATGCTATGCTTTATGTGATTTGGGTGCTAGTGTTTCCACGATTCCAAAGACTCTATGTGATTTGTTAGGTTTCCGTGATTTTGATGATTGCTCTTTAAACTTGCACCTTGCGGATTCCACTATTAAGAAACCTATGGGAAGAATTAATGATGTTCTTATTGTTGCAAATAGGAATTATGTGCCCATAGATTTATTGTTCTTGACATAGATTGCAATCCTTCATGTCCTATTATTCTTGGTAGACCTTTCCTTAGAACGATTGGTGCAATTATTGATATGAAGGAAGGAAATATTAGATTCCAATTTCCATTAAGGAAAGGCATGGAACACTTTCCTAGAAATAAAATTAAATTACCTTATGAATCTATTATGAGAGCCACTTATGGATTGCCTACCAAAGATGGCAATACCTAGATCTATCCTTGCTTGTTATGCCTAGCTAGGGGCGTTAAACGATAGCGCTTGTTGGGAGGCAACCCAATTTTATTTTTATTCCTTGCTTTTTGCTCCTGTTTAGTAATAAATAATTTATCTAGCCTCTTTTTTGGTTGTGTTTTTTGTGTTTAATTAGTGTTTGTGCCAAGTAGAACCGTTGGGAAGACTTGGGGAAAGTCTTGTTACACTTGCTGTAAAAAACAGAAACTTTAGCGCTCACGAGAACTACTGCCATTTTATTTGGAAAGTGCTATTTAGTTAATTCTTTTTGAATATGATTAATAGATAAATTACTCACGTCTAGAAATTTATTTTAGAATTTTTGGGTTTCCATATCTTGCGCTAGCTACAGATTACTACAGATTGTTCTGTTTTTGACAGATTCTGTTTTTCGTGTGTTGTTTGCTTATTTTGATGAATCTATGGCTAGTAAAATAGTTTATAAACCATAGAGAAGTTGGAATAAAGTAGTTATAACACCAATATAAATAAATAATGAGTTCATTACAGTACCTTGAAGTGGTCTTTTGTTTTCTTTCGCTAACGGAGCTGACGAGATTTTCTACTTTAAGTTTTGTGTTGTGAAGTTTTCAAGTTTTGGATAAAGATTTGATGGATTATGGAACAAGGAGCGGCAAGAGCCTAAGCTTGGGGATGCCCATGGCACCCCCAAGATAATATAAGGACACCTAAAAGCCAAAGCTTGGGGATGCCTTCCGGGCATCCCCTCTTTCGTCTACTTCTATCGGTAACTTTACTTGGAGCTATATTTTCATTCGCCACATGATATGTGTTTTGCTTGGAGTGTCTTGTATGATTTGAGTCTTTACTTTTTAGTTTACCACAATAATCCTTGCTTTACACACCTTTTGAGAGAGCCATACATGATTTGGAATTTTTTAGAATACTCTATGTGCTTCGCTTATATCTTTTGAGTTATGTAGTTTTGCTCTAGTACTTCACTTATATCTTTTAGAGCACGGTGGTGGATTTGTTTTATAGAAACTATTGATCTCTCATGCTTCACTTAGATTATTTTGAGAGTCTTAAATAGCATGGTAATTTGCTTACCTAATATGCTTGGTATACAAGATTAATAATAAAACTTTCGTATGAGTGTGTTGAATACTATGAGAAGTTTGATGCTTGATAATTGTTTTGAGATATGAAGATGGTGATATTAAAGTTGTGCTAGTTGAGTAGTTTTGAATTTGAAGAATACTTGTGTTAAAGTTTGTGATTCCCGTAGCATGCACGTATGATGAACCGTTATGTGATGAAGTCGGACCATGATTTATTTTTTGATTGTCTTCCTTATGAGTGGCGGTCGGGGACGAGCGATGGTCTTTTCCTACCAATCTATCCCCCTAGGAGCATGCACGTGATACTTTGCTTTGATAACTTGTAGATTTTTGCAATAAGTATATGAGTTCTTTATGACTAATGTTGAGTCCATGGATTATACGCACTCTCACCCTTCTATCATTGCTAGCTCTCTAATACCGCGCACCTTTCCCCGGTATCATACACCCACCATATACCTTCCTCAAAACAGCCACCATAGCCATTCCGAGATATATTGTCATGCAACTTTCCACCGTTCCATTTATTATGACACACTCCATCATTGTCATATTGCTTCGCATGATCATGTAGTCGACATCGTATTTGTGGCAAAGCCACCGTTCATAATTCTTTCAAACATGTCACTCATGAGTCGTTGCATATCCCGGTATACCGCCGGAGGCATTCATATAGAGTCATATTTTTTCTAAGTATCGAGTTGTAATTGTTGAGTTGTAAGAAAAATAAAAGTGTGATTATCATCATTATTAGAGCATTGTCCTAGTGAGGAAAGGATGATGGAGACTATGATTCCCCCACAAAAAAGAGAGGCCAAAGAAGCCCAAAAAAGAGAGAGAAAAGAGGCCATAAAAAAGAGAAGGCCCAAATAAAAAAATAAAAAAATGAGAGAAAAAGAGAGAAGGGGCAATGCTACTATCCTTTTACCACACTTGTGCTTCAAAGTAGCACCATGATCTTCATGATAGAGAGTCTCCTATGTTGTCACTTTCATATACTGGAATTTTTCATTATAGAACTTGGCTTGTATATTCCAATGATGGGCTTCCTCAAAATGCCCTAGGTCTTCATGAGCAAGCAAGTTGGATGCACACCCACTTAGTTTATTTTGTTGAGCTTTCATATACTTATAGCTCTAGTGCATCTGTTGCATGGCAATCCCTACTCACTCACATTGATATCTATTGATGGGCATCTCCATAGCCCGTTGATACGCCTAGTTGATGTGAGACTATCTTCTCCCTTTTTGTCTTCTTCACAACCACCATTCTATTCCACCTATAAGTGCTATGTCCATGGCTCACGCTCATGTATTGCGTGAAGATTGAAAAAGTTAGAGAACACCAAAAGTATGAAACAATTGCTTGGCTTGTCATCGGGGTTGTGCATGATTTAAATAATTTGTGTGGTGAAGTGGAGCATAGCCAGACTATATGATTTTGTAGGGATAACTTTCTTTGGCCATGCTATTTTGAGAAGACATAATTGCTTTGTTAGTATGCTTGAAGTATTATCATTTTTATGTCAATATTAAACTTTTGTCTTGAATCTTTCGGATCTGAATATTCATACCACAATTAAGAAGAATTAAATTAAAATTATGCCAAGTAGCACTCCGCATCAAAAAAAATATTTTTATCATTTACCTACTCGAGGACGAGTAGGAATTAACTTTGGGGATGCTTGATACGTCTCCAACGTATCTATAATTTTTGATTGCTCCATGCTATATTATCTACTGTTTTGGACATTATTGGGCTTTATTTTCCACTTTTATATTATTTTTGGGACTAACCTATTAACCGGAGGCCCAGCCCAGAATTGTTGTTTTTTGCCTGTTTTAGGGTTTCAAAGAAAAGGAATATCAAACGGAGTCCAAATGGAATGAAACCTTCGGGAACGTGATTTTCTCAACGAACAAGGCCCAGGAGACTTGGACCCTACGTCAAGACACAAAAGAGGAGGCCACGAGGTAGGGGGCGCGCCTACCCCCCCCCCCTAGGCGTGCCCTCCACCCTCGTGGGCCCCCTATTGCTCCACCGACGTAATCCTTCCTCCTATATATACCTACGTACCCCCAAACGATCAGGTATGGAGCCAAAAACCTAATTCCACCGCCGCAACTTTCTATATCCACGAGATCCCATCTTGGGGCCTGTTCCGGAGCTCCACCGGAGGGGGCATCGATCACGGAGGGCTTCTACATCATCATCCAAGCCTCTTCGATGAAGTGTGAGTAGTTTACTTCAGACCTACGGGTCCATAGTTAGTAGATAGATGGCTTCTTCTCTCTTTTTGGATTTCAATACAATGTTCTCCCCTCTCTCATGGAGATCTATTCGATGTAATCTTCTTTTTGCGGTGTGTTTGTTGAGACCGATGAATTGTGGGTTTATGATCAAGTCTATCTATGAATAATATTTGAATCTTCCCTGAATTCTTTTATGTATGATTGGTTATATTTGCAAGTCTCTTCGAATTATCAGTTTGGTTTGGCCTACTAGATTGGTTGTTCTTGCCATGGGAGAAGTGCTTAGCTTTGGGTTCGATCTTGCGGTGTCCTTTCCCAGTGACAGAAGGGGCAGCAAGGCACGTATTGTATCGTTGCCATCGAGGATAACAAGATGGGGTTTTTATCATATTGCATGAAACTATCCCTCTACATCATGTCATCTTGCTTAAGGCGTTACTCTGTTTTTAACTTAATACTCTAGATGCATGCTGGATAGCGGTCGATGAGTGGAGTAATGGTAGTAGATGCAGGCAGGAGTCGGTCTACTTGTCTCGGATGTGATGCCTATATACATGATCATACCTAGATATTCTCATAACTATGCTCAATTCTGTCAATTGCTCAACAGTAATTTGTTCACCCACCGTAGAATACTTATGCTCTCGAGAGAAGCCACTAGTGAAACCAATGGCCCCCGGGTCTATCTTTATCATATTAATCTCCTACTACTTAGTTATTTCCTTTGCTTTTTACTTTGCCTTTATTTTACTTTGCATATTTATCACAAAAATACCAAAAATATTATCTTATCATATCTATCAGATCTGACTCTCGTAAGTGGCCGTGTAGGGATTGACAACCCCTATTCGCGTTGGTTGCGAGGATTTTTATTTGTTTTGTGCGGGTACGAGGGACTCACGCGTAGCCTCCTACTGGATTGATACCTTGGTTCTCAAAAATTGAGGAAAATACTTACGCTACTTTGCTGCATCATCCCTTCCTCTTCGGGGAAAACCAACGCAGTGCTCAAGAGGTAGCAGTTTCTAGTAGTGTTGAATACATCTTGTAGTTGATGCTAGTTGGTTTATTTGGTGGAAGATCATATGTTCAGATCCTTAATCATATATTATACTCCTCTGATCTTGAACATGAACATGATTTGTTAGTAGTTATGTTTGTTCTTGAGGGCATGGGAGAAGTCTTGTTATAAGTAATTATGTGAAGTTGGTATTCCTTCAATATTTTGATAATATGTATGTCGTTCTTCCTCTAATAGTGTCGTGTGAATGTCGACTACATGATACTTCACCATGTTTGGGCCCAGGGGAAGGCATTGTGGAGTAATAAGTAGATGATGTGTTGCGAGAGTGACAAAAGCTTAAACCCTAGTTTATGCATTAATTTGTAAGGGCTGATTTGGATCCATACGTTTCATGCCATGGTTAGATTTATCTTAATTCTTATTTCTTAGTTGTGGATGCTTGCGAGATGGGGTAATCATAAGAGGGTTGCTAGTTCAAGTAAGAACATCACCCTAGCACCGGTCCACCCACATATCAAATTATCAAAGTAGTGAACGCGAATTAACTAAACATGATGAAAGTTAACTAGACAATATTCATATGTGTCCTCGAAAATGCTTTGCTCATTATAAGAAGTACTTTCTGATTGTCCTTTGCTATAAAAAGGAGTGAGCCACCTTGCTACACTATTGCTACTATTGTTTGTTGCTACTTGTTACAAATTACTATTAGATAAAATGAGAATAAACGAGACATGAGAGACACAAAGTTTTACATACAAACCCTTGTGGGAGAAAACCACGGACGCACGAAGACGCAATCACTGTGATGGAGGAGTATTACAAGCACGAGACGACATGCAGTCGTTAGGTGCGACTACATGGGGTATATGTGAGAGACAATACACAAGAGTCCTTGGAGGACAAGTAAACGAGTGGTACTCGTACGTGTCAATGCCAACGCAACGCCCACAACATGTGTACCACGTCTAGTCCAAGGCGGTAGAATTTGGATCATAATTTAAAATCTCCACATTGAGCCAAATTCCCTCTGGTAGTCCAAGAAAGTAAATACTCAATCCAAATTAGCATAAACACCTTGGGCGTCAAAGTCTATAGGACTAGTGACAAATACCAACTAAGCTTGAGCAAAGCTCTAACTTATTGGTAGGAACTGGCTTTATCATCATATCTGCAGGATTATCATGAGTACTTATCTTTCTTATCTTCAAATCGCCTTCAGCAATAATATTTCGAATGTACTGAAATCGGACATTAATGTGCTTTGTTCTATCATGACACATTGGATTCTTTGTAAGACATATTACACTTTGAATGTTAGAAAATATGGTTAGGCAAGATGAATCTTCACAAAGGTCGGCATACAAACCTCTCAACCAGATAGCTTCTTTGCATGCCTTAAAAATAGCCATATATACTCGGCACCAGTAGTGGAACAAGCCACAATAGACTACAAAGTTGCTCTTCAACTCACAGCACAACCACCAATGGTGAAAACATAACCTGTCAGTGATCTTCTCTTATCCAAATCACCAGCAAAATCAGAATCAACAAAACCAATAAGTGAATCTCTAGTTTTCCAAACTGCAAGTAAGCATTAGAAGTACCACACAGGTATCTAAAAATCCACTGAACTACTTTCCAGTACTCTTTTCCAGGATTAGCCATGTACCTGCTAACAACACTCAATGCATATGAAAAATCTGGACAAGAACAAACCATTGCATACATAAATGAACCAACTGCACTCGAATAGAAAACTCTAAATATGTACTCAATATCTGCATCTGACTCGTTACTGACTTGGCATTATGCATATTAAAACGATGAAGAACTTTATCAATATATCCCTTCTGACTTAGATACACTTTTCTTGATAGTCTATCTCTGGATATTTCCATGCCAAGTATTTTCTTTGTTGTACTTGTATCCTTCATCTCAAATTCGTTACTGAATTGCTTGTTTAATTCATTAATCTCCGGCATACTCTTTGAAGCAATTAACATATCATCAATGTAAATGAGCAAATAAATAGCTGAACCATTGACAGTTTTCAAATATATACAGTTATCATAATTAGACCTTTTGAAACCTTGGGAGAGCATAAAAGTGTGAAATCTATTATACCACAGTCTAAGAGATTGCTTCAGTCCATAAAGAGATTTTATTAACTTACAGACAAGCTTTTCTTTTCCAGGAATAACAAAATCTTCAGGTTGTTCCATTTCGATATCCCCTTCTAATTCTCCATGTAAAAATGCAGTTTTAACATCTAATTGTTCAAGCTCAAAATTATGCATGGCAACAATACTGAGTAAAGTGCAAATAGAGCTATGCTTTACAACAGGAGAAAAAGACTTCATTATAGTCAATACCTGGAATCTGGCTATAACCTTTATCAACTAACCTTGCTTAGTATCTTGACTCATCATTAGGAGAAACACTTTTTTTTCATGTCCGAAAAATGTTGAACTTGCTGGAATGCCTGTTGTGGCATGTATCTATGGAAGTGTTCTCCAAGGTCTTGTGTTCCGAGAATCTGCTGAAGAGTAATGTTCTTGTTGTTAGAGAAATAACTAAGCTCCCAGACTCAATGTTAGATTTGGCATATGGGTGCTCACATATTTTTTGGATTAGTTCCAGTTTTTTCGATGCTATTCTTTTTGGTGGTATATTCGTTAGACTACGAAATGATTGTGATGACTTCATCAATCTCACGATCTTCCGGCTCAGTTTTCCAAAAGTGTTCATATAGGCAGGATGCGCTCATGCGTTCATATAGGAATAAGTTTGCCTGAGTAATGTGCGTCCGCAGTGTGTTTCTAAAAAGAAAATCCAACATTAAGTAGAGTTTACAAGCTTCGCATCAATCGTGCATGGTTGAGACCTTGGAAATGTCCATGTCTTTGAGGAATTGGGCAAACGCCAAGTTGGACGAGCCCCCTTCCTGGAGCGCCTCAGCCGCCGCATCCTTCGCTGCCGCTACCCGCACCCTGAGTGCCATGCCTCCCTCGGACGCCATAACCCATCTGACCTTCTCCTCCACCTCCTCGGCCTTAACCACCTCTTCACTGTAGCCTCTCATCTCCACCCCGAGCTTCATTCCCTCCACTATGTGCACCTTGTTCACCTTCTGCTCCGCGTACAGCGGCCAGCACAGCAGCGGCAACCCTGCCGTGATGCCCTCCAGCGTCGAGTTCCAGCCGCAGTGCGTCATGAATGCGCCGGTCGCCCTGTGGCGCAGGACCTCCACCTGCGGCGCCCAAGACTTCACCACGAGCCCTCTGTCCTTGGTCCTCTCCAAGAACCCTTCCGGCATGAGCGCGTCGAGGTCAGGCTCCGGGAGCGGATCGCCGTGCTTCTGGTCGGGACTGCGCGGGCTCCTTACAACCCACAGGAACCTCTCCCCTGACTTCTCCAAACCAACTGCAATTTCCTCGAGCTGCTTACTGGAGAATGTGCCCAGGCTGCCGAAGGAGAGGAACACCACGCTCTGGTCCGGCTGCGCGTCCAGCCAGCGGAGGCACTCGTGCTCCTTATCTCCGCCTCCCGAGACCAACGGTCCAATGCAGTATACCGGCGGCGTCGCACGACCAGGGACGCAAAGTCCGTCGTTGAGAGCGCTCAGTGCGGGCTCTTCCAACGAATCGAAGGAATTGATAAGAATTCCTTTCGCCTCTGCCATTCGCTCAAACATGCGTAAGACGTACACGAGCGCTTCATCGTCGCCGATAACTTCGGAGGGCAGCTCCGAAGCCTTGAAAGGAGGAACACCCGGGAAGGTAATGATGGAGTCGCCGAGCTCTTTTACCTTGGCCGTATTGCTGGCGAACTTGCTCGGCAGGTTGAGAAAGATGGCGAGGTCGGCGGCAGCGGAGGCGAACGAGTAGTAGACCGGCAGCTTGAGCTCGGCCGCGACGTCCTGGGCGTCGACGCAGAACATGTCGAGGACGAGCGCGTGGACGGCGGGCAGCGAGCGGAGGAAGTCGCGGAGGGGCGCATTCATGGCGGCGAGCAATTGGATAACCTTGACGACGTGGTGCCTGGGCGCGCCGTCGGGGTTTGAATCTGCGGGCGGCGACGGCAGGACGTGGAAGGCGACGGAGGGGTTGGAGGCCCTCGCGCGGGCGACCGCGGCGGAGAAGTCCGTGGACTCGACCTGCGGCTCGACGAGCGCCACGGTGACGGCGAGGCCGTGCTTGAGGAACAACTTGGCGACCTCCACCATCGGCACCAGGTGGCCGACGCCGAGGCCAGGGTACAGGACCACGGTCTTCTTCATCGCTTCACTTCACTCTTCTAGCTAGTAGGAAATGGTTTTGGGTTGGTTTGTGTGTTGTGCCTCTGCTCTGCCGCCCTGCAAACAAACCCACCGGGAACGGGGATAATATAGTGTGGCCTGCTCGAATCCAGTCAAATTTGGACATGGTGGTGGTCTGGTAGAGCAATGCATGGCGACGTGAGACCGTGAGCTGAGCTCAGCGACACATCTCGACAGAATTTAAGCTCTGACACGGTGCCTGAAGCCGCCGTCGTAAAGGGACAGCTCCACAGTCCTCATCTCATCCAGAGTGGCGCCTTTGGGAGTGGTAACGTCATCCGTGACGGTACTCTCCGTGGAGCCTTCTTCCCGCGAGTTTCCGTCATCCCAATCTGCTCTTCGGATCGACGCCGGCTTCTTCTAGAAGGCTTTGTTTGCTCGCTCTTCAGAGCATTGCCACGAGCCCACGAGCACAAGTTACATTTCTCCTACTCACATGCCGATCGCCCATCGACTGCCATTATTGATACATAGTACTCCTGCGACTACAACTTTTAGGCTGGCTGTAGTGGGAGTATCATGCATGCTAACTAAATAATTTTGACGAAGTGACATAGAATTAAATGAAGAAAGAGAGGCTCGAGTATCATATCATGATACCGTATCATATTAAATGATGTGCTACTTTATGTCATGCATGGCAATAAATATAGTCATCTATGATACCAAATATGATATTACGGAGGTAGTATCATAAGTAGTATCATAAGTACTCTGGTTGTAGTATCATGCATGTCCTAGAATATAGTATCATAGACTAGTATCATACTAGTATATGATACTCTTCATTACAACCAGTCTTACTGTTGCAGTGACGTAATAAATGAATTATTTTCAAAAAGATCCACATCCAGGATTCAGCGGAAGTACAAAGGACTTTAAATACAAGGGTTAATATAAGAATCACATCGAAATGCATGTACCATGAATGGTCAATGCGTCGCTAGAACAAGACTGCGGTGCGTCAATGACCAGCGCTCTAGAGTCATAATGGTCGCTGTTGAATCGATCTGAAGAATCTATGATCAAATCTCATTGTCGCGTAAGTACCTTCCTAAAACAATGCTGAATGTTATGGGCCGAGCCAAGTTGATCACCAATGAGCATTTCGTTCATAGTGCGCGCTACAAGTGATACATTCGCTAACACGCTCGCCTACAAAAATGACTAGGTGAGGCTAGGCAAACTCAATGCCTGACTTTGGGATCGAGGATACTTTCAACAATAAATATATCAGCTTCGTCGGTTAAAGTGCACCAAAGGATAAGATATCTTTCTCGTCATACAAATTGAAGCCGTTCTAGCTTGATAATGTGCCCCGTGCCTTTAGCTTTTCAGGCTATACGCTCCTGCCTAGCATGACACACCATAAGCCAATGGAGCCCAACCCACCTCACGGCTTGTGCCACACGACTTGGATGCTAAGCATACGCACGTAGTTGAGGATGTGTCTATAGCTCACCCGCAGCGAGCATTTCCCTCGCCCTGCGCAACGCGCTACTGACTGGCACGGTAGTTGCTACGAATGTTAGTTCGTTCATTTGTTTCTTTCTTTCTTTTTTCCCTCTAGATATTCCGAAATTACTTTGATAATAATTTTAAAACATTCATCACACAAAAATGCCCATGTTGTGTAAAAATAATGTCCGCGCCAATTTAAAAAGTGTTCATGTGTTTCAAAAAAATTGTTTGTGACATTTTAAGGAAATGTTCACGTAATTTTGAAAAAGGTATTTTATACCACTCAAAAAGATACTCACACATTTGAAAATGTCCGTCACATTTTATAAAATGTTTATATAAGGCAAAAAAATGTTTGCATAATTTTATAAAATGCTTTGTACCATTCAAAAAAAAGTACGTGACATTTACAGTATGTTCACACATTCAAAATAATTGTTTGTGACATTTAAGAAAAATGTTTACATTATGTAAATAAATGTTCGTGGAATATAAAAAAATGTTGCATACCATACAAAAATATGTTTGTGACAATTTAAAATATGTTTGTCACATTTAATAATACGTTAATATATTGTAAAAAGATGTTTGCGTAGGACAAAAAAAGGTTCCATACCCTTCAAAAAAAGTTCATCATGTATGGGAAAATGTTTATCATCCATAAAAAATGATTGAAAATATTATTTTGGAAAAATATTAATCATGTATTTGAAAAATGTTCAACATGTATCAAGAAAAATTAAATGTGTGTACGAAAAATGTATAACATGTATCAAAAAATGTTAAACTTGTATCGGAAAAATGTACAATGTGTACCAAAAAATACTCATTATGTATTTTTAAAATATTCAACATGTATACAAAAAATGTAAACATGTAGTGCAAAAAGTCGACATATAATTGATTTAATAAAACTACAAATAAAAAATACGAAGAAAATCAGAAAGAAACACAGAAAAAGAAAACCAAAAACCGAATATCATGAAAAAAAGACAGAAAAAAGGTAAAGAAACACAAAAAACCAAAAACAGCAATAATAACAGGTAAAACCCCAAAAAACATGAATGCAGGAGGAGCTCCATAGATTTTGAATCTGGAAGATTCAAAATTCATACTTTTATGTATCAAAGAAACTACACATATACCTAGAGGCATAATGTACATGTGTGTAAATTTTCATGATGAAATACGTTGAAATGAGGGTTGTGCAAAGAAAAACAAATTTGTGGCTTTTCAACACATGATCTGTTCATTGCTCAAAGTCCATGGTTTTTTTCTTGTACAGGTCGCAATTCAAGATATTTAATCATGAAATTTTACACGCACATACAGGGTATTTTTCTAGAATTTTTGAACTAAAAAGGAAGTATATACATGTACTCTATGGAGCTCAGTCTCCAAAAGGTCCTATTCAAAACCCACACAAGAAACCAGACAAAAGTGTTGTTGACGTATAAAAAATGTAGAATAATAAGCAAAAGAACAAACAAGTGAAAAAATTAAAGAAGCGAAGTGCGAAAAAGAATGGAAAAATAGAGAAGAAAAAAACTCAAAGAAAACAGGTTTGAAATAGCCTCAAGTACAACGCACACCTACAACTTATCACTAAGGGCGTGTTTGGTTCCAGTTTGGAACAGTAGTCGCATTGCATACCCTTCTCAACCCAGTCTGATTGAGAAAAAACAGGCCCTAATACGCCATATGCAACTTGTTTGGTTGTCTGCATCCCTAGTCCCTGCATTAGGTAATACGCAAGTGCACTTTGTTTGGTTGGCTGGATTGGCCCTAGCGGCACATGAACACGGTGTTTGGTTGCATACGGCGTACATGTTGTGCTTACCTTGTACCTAGTTGGTGAGCTTACCCACAATGATCACACCTAGCACACCAACGCCACAACACAGCAATGGTGATGAACTGGGCGAAGATGATGAAGTTCTTCAGCTTCAAGCCGAACTGACGATCCACCTTAGCAGCTTCCACTTTGATAGCTCCAACCTTGGCACTGTCGACACTGCTGCCTTCGTGCTTTCGCACCCAGGCGGAGTAAGCTTGTTCTGCTGCCTGCCTAGTCTTGAACCCTCTATAGTTGTTGTTGCTATACGATGCCACTTGTGCATTGGCTTCTTCCCATGAACTATAAACCCCTGGAACCTCACCGATGAACACGGCATACCACTTGCCCTAGCAATGCACAAGAGCAAGACTTGAAGCAACAAATCAATGGAGCACAAGTAGCAAGAAAAGTAGCATACAAACAACAATGGAGCAGAAGAGAAGTAAACCATGCATGATCATACGACATAGCAAGTTCAACCTAACACTACCTTGGTGTTAACCTACCACCACATCCAAAAAAGGGTGTCGTCCTACCACCGCAAGTTTACCATCAGCGTGAGGGGTTAGTATATTGTTGGAAATATGCCCTAGAGGCAATAATAAAATGGTTATTATTGTATTTCCTTGTTCATGATAATTGTCTATTGTTCATGCTATAATTGTATTATCCGGAAACCGTAATACATGTGTGAATACATAGACCACAACATGTCCCTAGTAAGCCTCTAGTTGACTAGCTCGTTGATCAATACATGGTCATGGTTTGCTGATCATGGACATTGGATGTCATTGATAACGGGATCACATCATTAGGAGAATGATGTGATGGCCAAGACCCAATCCTAAGCCTAGCACAAGATCGTATAGTTCGTCTGCTAAAGCTTTTCTAATGTCAAGTATCATTTCCTTAAACCATGATATTGTGCAGCTCCCGGATACTATAGAAATGCTTTGGGTGTACCAAACGTCACAACGTAACTGGGTGGCTATAAAGGTGCACTGCAGGTATCTCCGAAAGTGTCTGTTGGGTTGGCACGAATCGAGAATGGGATTTGTCACTCCGTGTAAACGGAGAGGTATCTCTGGGCCCACTCGGTAGGACATCATCATAATGTGCACAATGTGACCAAGGAGTTGATCACGGGATGATGTGTTACGGAAAGAGTAAAGAGACTTGCCGGTAACGAGATTGAATAAGGTATCAGGATACCGACGATCGAATATCGGGCAAGTACTATACCGGTAGACAAAGGGAATTGTATACGGGATTGACTGAATCCTTGACATCGTGGTTCATCCGATGAGATCATCATGGAACATGTGGGAGCCAACATGGGTATCCAGATCCCGCTGATGGTTATTGACCAAAGAGATGTCTCGGTCATGTCTGCATTATTCCCGAGCCCGTAGGGTCTACACACTTAAGGTTCGATGACTCAAGGGTTATAAGGAAAGTATGTACGCGGTTACCGAATGTTGTTCGGAGTCCCGGATGGGTCCCGGACGTCACGAGGAGTTCCGGAATGGTCCGGAGGTAAAGATTTATATATAGGAAGTCCCGTTTTGGTCACCGGAAAAGTTTCGGGTGCTATCGGTAACGTACTGGGACCACCGGGAGGGTCCCGAGGGTCCACCAGTTGGGGCCACCAGCCCCAAAAGGCTGCGTGGGCCAAGTGTGGGAGGGGACCAGCCCCAGGTCCAGATGGAGAGTGGGAAGGGGGCAAACCCTAGGTCCAGATGGGCCTCAAGGCCCACCCTAGGGCGCCCCCCTCTCCTCTCCCCTTTGGCCACCACCCTAGATGGCATCTAGGGCTGCCGCCCCCCTAGGGAGGGAACCCTAGAAGGGGGCGCAGCCCCTCCCCTCCCCTATATATACTTGAGGTATTGGGGGCTGCCCAACACATGATTTGATCTCCCTCTTGGCGCAGCCCTACCTCTCTCCTTCCTCGTCTCTCGTAGTGCTTGGCGAAGCCCTGCTGGAGTCTCGCGCTCCTCCACCACCACCACGCCATCATGCTGCTGCTGGACGGAGTCTTCCCCAACCTCTCCCTCTCTCCTTGCTGGATCAAGGCACGGGAGACGTCACCGGGCTGTACGTGTGTTGAACGCGGAGGCGCCGTTGTTCGGCGCTTAGATCGGAATCGACCGCGATCTGAATTGCTGCGTGTACGACTCCACCAACCGCGTTCATGCAATGCTTCCGCTTAGCGATCTACAAGGGTATGTAGATGCACTCCCCTTCCTCTCGTTGCTAGATTACTCCATAGATTGATCTTGGTGATGCGTAGAAAATTTTAAATTTCTGCTACGATCCCCAACAGTGGCATAATGAGCTAGGTCTATGTGTAGTTTCTATGCACGAGTAGAATACAAAGTAGTTGTGGGCGATAATTTGTTCAATTTGCTTGCCGTTGCTAGTCTTATCTTGATTCGGCAGCATTGTGGGATGAAGCGGCCCGGACTGACCTTACACGTATGCTTACGTGAGACTGGTTCCACCGACTGACATGCACTTGATGCCCAAGGTGGCTCGTGGGTGTCTGTCTCTCCCACTTTAGTCGGATCGGATTCGATGAAAAGGGTCCTTATGAAGGGTAAATAGCAATTGGCATATCACCGTTGTGGTTTTGCGTAGGTAAGAAACTTTCTTGCTAGAAACCCATAGCAGCCACGTAAAACATGCAACAACAATTAGAGGACGTCTAACTTGTTTTTGCAGGGTATGCTATGTGATGTGATATGGCCAAAAGGATGTGAAGAATGATATATGTGATGTATGAGATTGATCATGTTCTTGTAATAGGAATCTCGACATGCATGTCGATGAGTATGACAACCGGCAAGAGCCATAGGAGTTGTCTTAATTTATTTATGACCTCCGTGTCAATGAAAACGCCATGTAATTACTTTACTTTATTGCTAACCGTTAGCCATAGTAGTAGAAGTAATAGTTGGCGAGGCAACTTCATGAAGACACGATGATGGAGATCATGGTGTCATGCCGGTGACGATGGTGTTCATGTCGCGCCTCGAAGATGGAGATCAAAGGCGCAAGATGATATTGGCCATATCATGTCACTTTATGATTTGCATGTGATGTTTGTCATGTTTACATCTTATTTGCTTAGAACGATGGTAGCATAAATAAGATGATCCCTCACTAAAATTTCAAGAAAGTGTTCCCCCTAACTGTGCACCGTTCTAAGGTCCGTTGTTCCGAAGCACCACGTGATGATCGGGTGTGATATGTTCTAACTTTCGCATACAACGGGTGTAAGCCAGATTTACACATGCAATACACTTACTTTAACTTGACGAGCCTAGCATGTACAGACATGGCCTCGGAACACGGAAGACCAAAAGGTCGAACATGAGTCATATAGTGGATACGATCAACATGAAGATGTTCACCGATGATGACTAGTCTGCCTCACGTGATGATCGGACATGGCCTAGTTGACTCGGATCATGTATCACTTAGATGACTAGAGGGATGTCTATCTAAGTGGGAGTTCATTGAATAATTTCATTAGATGAACTTAATTATCATGAACATAGTCAAAAGGTCTTTGCAAATTATGTCATAGCTCACGCTTTGGTTCTACTGTTTTAGATATGTTCATAGAGAAAATTTAGTTGAGAGTTGACAGTAGCAATTATGCTGACTGGGTCCGTGAACTAAGGATTGTCCTCATTGCTGCACGGAATGGCTATGTCCTTAATGCACCACTTAGTGTGTTGAACCTCGAGCGTCGTCTGTAGATGTTGGGAAACATCTAACATACACGTTTTGATGACTACGTGATAGTTCAGTGCATAATACTAACAGTTTAGAATTGTGGCACCAAAGACGTTTTTGAAACGTCACAGAACATATGAGATGTTCCAAAGAATGAAATTGGGATTTCAGACTAGTGCCCACGTCAAGAGGTATGAGACCTCTGACAAGTTTCTTAAGCCTGCAAACTAAGGGAGAAAAGCTCAATCGTTGAGCATGTGCTCAGATTGTCTGAGTACTACAATCGCTTGAATCGAGTGGGAGTAAATCCTCCAGATGAGATAGTGATAGTTCTCCATAGTCACTGCAACCAAGCTATTATAGCTTAGTGATGAACTATAACATATCAGGGATAGACATGATGATCCTTGAGCAACTCGTGATGTTTGACACCGCGAAAGTAGAAATCAAGTAGGAGCATCAATTGTTGATGGTTAAACCACTAGTTTCAAGAAGGGCAAGGGAAAGAAGGGATACTTCATGAGACGGCAAATCAGTTACTGCTCTAGTGAAGAAACCCAAGGTTGAACCAAACCCGAGACTAAGTGCTTCTATAATGAGGGGAACGGTCACTGAAGCAGAACTACCCTAGATACTTGGTAGATGAGAAGGCTGGCAAGGTCGACAGAAGTATTTTGGATATACGTCATATCATTGTGTACTTTACTAGTACTCCTAGTAGCACCAAGGTAATAAATACCGGTTCGGTTGCTAAGCGTTAGTAACTCGAAATAAAAGGCTGCGGAGACTAGCTAAAGGTGAGATGACGATATGTGTTGGAAGTGTTACCAAGGTTGATGTGATCAAACATTGCACGCTCCCTCTACCATCGAGATTGGTGTTAAACCGAAATAATTGTTATTTGGTGTTTGCGTTGAGCATAGACATGATTGGATTATGTTTATCGCAATACGATTATTCATTTAAAGAGAATAATGTTTTCTCTGTTTATTTGAATAATACCTTCAATGGTCTTGCACCTAAAATGAATGGTTTATTGAATCTCGATCGTAGTGATACACATGTTCATGCCAAAAGATATAAGATAGTAATGATAGTACCACGTACTTGTGGCACTACCATTTGAGTCATGTTGGTATAAAACGCATGAAGAAGCTCCATGTTGATGGATCTTTGGACTCACTCGTTTTTGAAAAGATTGAGACATGCGAACCATGTCTATTGGTAGATATGCATGAAGAAACTCCATGCAGATGGATCATTTGGACTCACTTGATTCTGAATCACTTGAGACATGCAAATCATACCACATGGGTAAGATGACTGAAAGGCCTTGTTTTCAGTAAGATGGAACAAGAAAGCAACTTGTTGGAAGTAATACATTTTGATGTGTGCAGTCCAATGAGTGCTGAGGCACGTAGTGGATATCGTTATGTTCTTGCTTCACAGATGATTTGAGTAGATGTTGAGTATATTTACTTGATGAAACACAAGTCTGAATTATTGAAAGGTTCAAGTAATTGCAGAGTGAAGTTGAAGATCGTCGTGACAAGATGATAAAATGTCTATGATATGATCATAGAGATGAATATCTGAGTTACAAGTTTGGCACACAATTAAGACATTGTGGAAATTGTTTCACAACTAATACCGCCTGGAACACCATAGGGTGATGGTGTGTCCGAACATCATAACTGCATCCTATTAGATATGATGCATACCATGATGTCTCTTGTTGAATTACCACTATCGTTTATGGGTTAGGCATTAGAGACAACCGCACTCACTTTAAATAGGGCACCACACAATTCCGTTGAGACGACACCGTATGAACTATGGTTTAGAAAAACCTAAGCTGTCGTTTCTTAAAAGTTTGAGATTGTGATGCTTATGTGAAAAAGTTTCAGGCTGATAAGCTCGAACCCAAAGCGGATAAATGCATCTTCATAGAATACCCAAAAACAGTTGGGTATACCTCCTGTCTCAGATCCGAAAGCAATAGGGATTGTTTCTAGAATCGGGTCCTTTCTCGAGGAAAAGTTTCTCTCGAAAGAATTGAGTGGGAGGATGGTGGAGACTTGATGAGGTTATTGAACCATCACTTCAACTAGTGTGTAGCAGGGCACAGAGAGTTGTTCCTGTGGCACCTACACCAATTGAAATGGAAGCTTATGATAGTGATCATGAAACTTCGGATCAAGTCTCTACCAAACCTCATAGGTCGATAAGGATGCATGCTACTTCAGAGTGGTACGTAATCCTGTCTTGGAAGTCATGTTGCTAGACAACAATGAACCTACGAGCTATGGAGAAGCGATGGTGGGCCCGGATTCTGACGAATGGCTCGAGGCCATAAAATCCGAGAGAGGATCCATGTATAAAAACAAAGTATAGACTTTGGAAAGAACTACTTGATGGTCGTAAGGCTGTTGGGTGCAGATGGATTTTAAAAGGAAGATGGATAATGATGGTAAGTGTCACCATTAAGAAAGCTCGACTTGTCGTTAAGATGTTTCCCGACAAGTTCAAGGAGTTGACTACGATGAGACTTTCTCACTCGTAGCGATGCTAAGAGTCTGTTGGAATTATGTTAGTAGTTACTGCATTATTTATGAAATCTTGCAGATAGAATGTCAAAACATTGTTTCCTCGACGTTTTTCTTGGGGAAAGGTTGTATGTGATACAACCAGAAGGTTTTGTCAATCCTGAAAGATGCTAACAAGTATGCAAAGCTCCAGCAATCCTTGTAAGGACTGGAGTAAGCATCTCGGAATTGGAATGTACGCTTTGATGAGATGATCAAAGATTTTGGGTTTATACAAAGTTTATGAGAAACTTGTATTTCCAAAGAAGTGAGTGGGAGCACTATAGAATTTTTGATGAGTATATGTTGTTAACATATTGTTGATCAGAAATGATGTAGAATTTCTAGAAAGCATAAAGGGTTATTTGAAAAGTGTTTTTCAATGGAAACCTGCATTAAGCTACTTGAACATTGAGCATCAAGATCTATAAGGATAGATCAAAACACTTAATAGTACTTTCGAATGAATACATACCGTGACAAGATTTTGAAGGAGTTCAAAAATAGATCAGCAAAGAAGGAGTTCTTAGCTGTGTTACAAGGTGTGAATATTGAGTAAGACTCAAGACCTGACCACGACAGAAGAGAGAGAAAGGATGAAGGTCGCCCCCTATGCTTTAGACGTAGGCTCTACAGTATGTTATGTTGTGTACCGCACCTGAAGTGTGCCTTGCCATGAGTCAGTCAAGGGGTACAAGAGTGATCCAGGAATGGATCACATGACAGCGGTCGAACTTATCCTTAGTAACTAGTGGACTAAGGAATTTTCTCAATTATGGAGGTGGTAAAAGAGTTCGTCGTAAAGGGTTACGTTGATGCAAACTTTGACACTAATCCGGATGACTCTGAGTAGTAAACCGGATTCGTATAGTAGAACATTTATTTGGAATAGCTCCAAGTAGCGAGTGGTAGCTGCATCTACAAGATGACATAGAGATTTGTAAAGCACACATGGATCTGAAAGGTTCAGACTCATTGACTAATAAACCTCTCTCACAAGCAAGATATGAACAAACCCCATGGGTGTTGGATTCATTACAATCACATAGTGATGTGAACTAGATTATTGACTCTAGTGCAAGTGGGAGACTGTTGGAAATATGCCCTAGAGGCAATAATAAAATGGTTATTATTGTATTTCCTTGTTCATGATAATTGTCTATTGTTCATGCTATAATTGTATTATCCGGAAACCGTAATACATGTGTGAATACATAGACCACAACATGTCCCTAGTAAGCCTCTAGTTGGCTAGCTCGTTGATCAATAGATGGTCATGGTTTCCTGATCATGGACATTGGATGTCATTGATAACGGCATCACATCATTAGGAGAATGATGTGATGGACAAGACCCAATCCTAATCCTAGCACAAGATTGTATAGTTCGTCTGCTAAAGCTTTTCTAATGTCAAGTATCATTTCCTTAGACCATGAGATTGTGCAGCTCCCGGATACCGTAGGAATGCTTTGGGTGTACCAAACATCACAACGTAACTGGGTGGCTATAAAGGTGCACTGCGGGTATCTCCGAAAGTGTCTGTTGGGTTGGCACGAATCGAGACTGGGATTTGTCACTCCGTGTAAACGGAGAGGTATCTCTGGGCCCACTCGGTAGGACATCATCATAATGTGCACAATGTGACCAAGGAGTTGATCACGGGATGATGTGTTACGGAACGAGTAAAGAGACTTGCCGGTAACGAGATTGAATAAGGTATCAGGATACCGAAGATTGAATATCGGGCAAGTACTATACCGGTAGACAAAGGGAATTGTATACGGGATTGACTGAATCCTTGACATCGTGGTTCATCCGATGAGATCATCATGGAACATGTGGGAGCCAACATGGGTATCCAGATCCCGCTGATGGTTATTGACCAGAGAGATGTCTTGGTCATGTCTGCATTATTCCCGAGCCCGTAGGGTCTACACACTTAAGGTTCGATGACGCAAGGGTTATAAGGAAAGTATGTACGCGGTTACCGAATGTTGTTCGGAGTCTCGGATGAGATCCCGGACGTCACGAGGAGTTCCGGAATGGTCCGGAGGTAAAGATTTATATATAGGAAGTCCCGTTTTGGTCACCGGAAAAGTTTCGGGTGCTATCGGTAACGTACCGGGACCACCGGGAGGGTCCCAGGGGTCCACCAGTTGGGGCCACCAGCCCCAAAAGGCTGCGTGGGCCAAGTGTGGGAGGGGACCAGCCCCAAGTGGGCTGGTGCGCCCCCGCACCAAGGCCCAAGGCGCATGGAGAGTGGGAAGGGGGCAAACCCTAGGTCCAGATGGGCCTTAAGGCCCACCCTAGGGCGCCCCCTCTCCTCTCCCCTTTGGCCGCCACCCTAGATGGCATCTAGGGCTGCCGCCCCCCTAGGGAGGGAACCCTAGAAGGGGGCGCAGCCCCTCCCCTCCCCTATATATACTTGAGGTATTGGGGGCTGCCCAACACATGATTTGATCTCCCTCTTGGCGCAGCCCTACCTCTCTCCCTCCTCATCTCTCGTAGTGCTTGGCGAAGCCCTGCTGGAGTCTCGCGCTCCTCCACCACCACCACGCCGTTGTGCTGCTGCTGGACGGAGTCTTCCCCAACCTCTCCCTCTCTCCTTGCTGGATCAAGGCGCGGGAGACGTCACCGGGTTGTACGTGTGTTGAACGCGGAGGCGCCGTTATTCGGCGCTTAGATCAGAATCGACCGCGATCTGAATCGCTGCGTGTACGACTCCACCAACCGCGTTCTTGCAACTCTTCCACTTAGTGATCTACAAGGGTATTTAGATGCACTCCCCTTCCCCTCGTTGCTAGATTACTCCATAGATTGATCTTGGTGATGCGTAGAAAATTTTAAATTTCTGCTACGATCCCCAACATATATACCACCTCACCAAAATATACAGACCATCAAATAGTTTTTGAGCCCTAGCTACACAAAATGTACGTTGTCATCTTCATTGTCGTTGCCACCGTCATCATCGTCAGGGATCATGCACGCTCACAGGCAGCACTACTCTAGTAGTAGTGCTTGCCCAGCCAGCTCCTGAGCCACAGCACCCTGTGAGCGTCGGCCATGGCAACGAACCCAACAACCTGGGCCTTGTTGTCAAGCAGGTGGCTGAGAGCTGCCAAGAGAGCCTCATCGTTGAATCCACCCTGGGTCATGACAGCGCCATACAGGTTTGGGTGGACGTCGAGGGGCTTGCAGTCCCTGATGGCTGTTGCCACCTCCTTCACCGCCTCAGTCATGCTGCAAAAGACATTGATCTCCTCCTCCATCAGGCCTCCTCTCTTCCTCTTCCTATCATGGATGGGGTCAAATGGCTTGTCGAAGGGCTTCGCAGCTGGCTTGTCAGGGCCATCAAGGACCTCGACGTCTGGTGTCCCAGGGAAGTCTGGCATGGGAGAACCAAGAGGCTCACCCGAGCCCATGGCATGCTTCCCAGTTGCCAGCCCGAAGAAGAAGATGTGCTGCATCTGGTTGTAGTTCTGGATGGGTGTGTTGAGGAACTCAGCGTCCCTTGGGTGGTCCTAAGAATGAAACACAAGTGTTGCTAGTTGTGATTAGGAGTAGGCAATGGTGGACAGTATGAAAAGGAAGAGGGTTGTGAGCTAACCACGACATGGCCGGCGTAGTGCTCTGCCTCCAGAACTATGGAACAAGTGTTCTCATCCCATGAGGCGCAGCTAAGGGCATCTCCAGCCATTCGGCCCCCCAGGGCGCCTAAATAGAGCGGCCTGGGGGCGTGCCGGCGCTAGTTCGGCCCCTGGGGGCGACCTAGCTCCCAGTCACGCCCCCAAACGTCGGCCCCAGGATGCGGGAAATTTAAACTTGGTTGTTTCCGCTCTCAAAAGACGCCACAAATCCGGCGATCGGACGTAGTCTGGCGTTACAAAAACAGAGCGCCGCACGCCGCAAGTTCGCGTGCGCAATGATTCACTCGGCGGGTGTAACGCCCTCAATGCGGCTATAGCTCCTACATGTCGAGGCACGACTTAGAGGCATAACCGCATTGAAAGCAATGTCGCAAGTTAGGCAATCTTCACAACATCCCATGTAATATATAGATAATAAAAGGGGATATACATAGTTGGCTTACACTCGCCACGTCAATCAAAGTACACAAATAGCATTACAACATTCAAACACTCATGGCCCGACTACGGCGCCAAAATAAAAGATCAACCCAACATGCGACACGGTCCCGATCGCCCCAACTGGGCACCACTACTGATCATCAGGGAAAGAAACATAGTAATGGCGTGAGTCCTCGTCGAACTCCCACTTGAGCTCAAGCGCGTCATCTGGAACGGAGTCATCAGGCCCTGCATCTGGTTTGGAAGTAATCTGTGAGCCACAGGGACTCAGCAATCTCGCACCCTCGTGATCAAGACTATTTAAGCTTATAGGTAAGGCAAGGTACAATATGTGGAGCTGCAGCAAGCGACTAGCATATATGGTGGCTAACCTGTTCGCAAAAGAGAGCAAGAAGAGAAGGCAAAGCGCGAACGAATAACTAGAGAACAACCTGCGACAAGCATTACTCCAACACCGTGTTCACTTCCCGGACTCCACCGAGAAGAGACCATCACGGTAACTCACACAGTTGGTTCATTGTAATTAAGTTAAGGTTCAAGTTATCTACAACCGGACATTAACAAATTCCCATCTGCCCATAACCGCGGGCACGGCTTTCGAAAGTTCAAATCCCTGCAGGGGAGTCCCAACTTAGCCCATGACAAGCTCTCACGGTCAACGAAGGAATAGACCTTCTCCCGAGACATTCCGATCAGACTCGGTATCTCGGTTCTACAAGACACTTCGACAAGTTAAAACAAATCCAGCAACACCGCCCGAATGTGCCGACAAATCCCGATAGGAGCTGCACATATCTTGTTCTCATGGCACACTCAGATTGTCTAAACTTCCGGTAGGCCAGCCCAGAGTTGCCCCTGGTGGCCATCGGCGGCTGACGAGGTGGACCAACACTCAGAGGAGCACTGGCCTGGGGGGGGTTAAAATAAGATGACCCTCGGGCTGCGGAAACCCAAGGGAAAAAGGGGCTAGGTGGCAAATGGTAAAACCAAGGTTGGGCATTGCTGGAAAAGCTTTAATCAAGGCGAACTATCAAGGGGTTCCCATTATCACCCAACCACGTAAGGAACGCAAAATCCGGGAACATAACACCGATATGACAGAAACTAGGGCGGCAAGAGTGGAACAAAACACTAGGCGAGAGGCCGAGCCTTCCACCCTTTACCAAGTATATAGATGCATTAAGATAACAAGATAATATAATGATATCCCAACAAGTAAATAATGTTCCAACAAGGAACGGTCTCCAATCTTCACCTGCAACTAGCAATGCTATAAGAGGGGCTGAGCAAAGCGGTAACATAGTCAATCAACGGTTTGCTAGGACATGGTGTGTTAGAGGTTGGACATGGCAAATAGGGAGGCATGATAAGCAAGTGGTAGGCATCATAGCATAGGCATAGCAAAAGAGCGAGCATCTAGCAAAGAAAAGATAGAAGTGATTTTGAGGGTATGATCATCTTGCCTGCAAAGTTGTCAGAGTTGACTGGATCCTCGAAAGAAAACTCAACGGGCTCCTCGTTAGCGAACTCGTCTCCTGGCTCTATCCAAGCAAGACAAACAAGCAACAAGGACACAATCAACCATGTGCAAACGCAAACAACATGATGCAAACATGGTATGCTGTGCGGGATGCGATATGTGATGCATATGCAAGATTTGACAAGGAATGAATGGACCTGGCCTCAATTTGGAAATCCAAGTGTGCCACTGGAAAGGTGAGATGAAATCGCTTGAAAACAATATAAAGAACGCCGGAATCAGAGTTACGGTTTGGAAATGGCAAGCAATTCAAATATGGCACCGGTATGCGATATACAGCAAGTAGCCATCTAAATGCAACAAGATGAACATGCTACAGCACTCAAACATGACAACAAAATACATGTCAGGGATCCATTCATGAAGCTTAACAAAAGATTAACACTGAGCTACGGCCAATTCATCCATTAACAGGTTCAAACAAGCATGGCAAAAATGCATTTGGTAAACAGATTTCAGACTTGGTGAAATTAACACTTGTCTGGAATCTCAGATCAGGTAGCACACTTTGGAGCATGAAAACTATATGCTACAGGGCCTGAACATGGCAAAGTAAAGCATGGCATGGAGCTACTCAAAGAGCTTAACAAAAGTCCCTTAGTGACCTTGAGCCAAAAGGGATCAGAAAATACATTTGCAAGCATGCGAACATGGCAAAAACATAATCAGTTCACAGACTTAGTGAAAAACTGGAGCATGCTAAATCAGATATCAAGTAGGCATGTTTACGAGCTCGATGCACTCACTACAGAGCAAGTCATGACAATATAAGCATACACACATCAAGAATATACATTATACAAGCGAGACATGGCAAGAACAATAACATAGCATGCACGGATCAACTACAACATCCTCGGCAAAATCACTAACAAGTAGACAATCTGGCCAGATTCACAAAATAGCAAAAGTAGAGCTCGATTGACTCAAGCTAGGGTGCTCCATAATTGCAAACAAAGACATGGATGGATAGAGCACTACAAGATTAACAAAACATCCTTACTGATCATCCTCAAAAGAGGCACGGATCACTAGGAAACAACATGAAAATATGGCATATTGAGATAAACAGATCAAGGACTTAGTGGAACTGCTAAGTCCCTGAAATCAGCATTAACGAATGCACCACTTTGCAAGCTTGTGCTAGTCACCACACACATCACAAAAATACATGGGTTGCACCTCTGGAAAGATGGCAAAACATATAAAAAAACACATGTAGAGCTCAGGGGCATATCATGCACACAATAATCATGGCAAAAATGACAAATGTCTAATTGGAGCAGCAGATCTGACAATTATCTCAAATAGCACTCTTCCAACAGCATTTCGGGCATCAATATGAACTCAAATGAAAATGATGCAATAAGATGAAATTATTTGCTCTTTGAGTGGAACATTTTGATATGCTATATGCCCAAAACGGAGCTACGGATGCAAAGATGTAGCAGGTCAAAGTATGCAAAATAAACTGGGACTTAGTAAAAAAAGGGTCAACCCCTAGGGTTTTCCAGATCTGGATCGGATCTCGCCGGAGCGCGCAAAACGAGGATCGTCGGGGATGGAGTTGGAGGACGCCGAAGCTCGTCAGGGAAGCGGGGGCCGGCCGGATCTCCCCGGATCCGAGGCCGGGGCGGCGCTAGGGCGAGGCGGCGGCGAGGGGCGCCGGCGGGGGC
>NC_057800.1:520725974-520735457 GCF_018294505.1 Triticum aestivum
CGGTGGCGGCGCGCGAGGAAGAGGACGAAGGCGGGGCGGCGCCGCGGACGTGTGGGCCGCGGGGGCCCAGCTCGGGCTCGGCGGGCCGGCGATGTGGGGCGCAGGCGAATCAGACGGTGCCAAGTGGCGGCGGCGGGGTGGAGACGGACATGTCCGTCGGTGGCTTTTTGTCCGGCGGCGGCGGATGGAATGGATCTAGGGTTTCGGGGGGAAGGAGAAGGAGAATTTCGGAGGGGTCTTTATATAGTCATAGAGGGAGCTAAGAGTGTCCAAATGAGGTGCGGTTTTCGGCCACGCGATCGTGATAGAATTCTCTAGATGATGGAGAGGGTTTTGGTGGGTTTTGGGCCAACTTGGAGGGGTGTTGAGCTGCAACACACACGACGCCTTCTCGGTCCCTCGGTTAACCGTTGGAGTATCAAACGAAGTCCAAATGGTACGAAACTTGACAGGCGGTCTACCGGTAGTAAACCAAGGCCACTTGGCAAGTCTCGGTCCAATCCGGAAATGTTTAATCCCCACACACGAAAGAAAGGTAGAAATGACCACCGGAGGAGAACGGAGCGCCGGAATGCAAAACGGACAACGGGGAAAATGCTCGGATGCATAAGATGAACATGTATGCAAATGCAATGCACATGATGACATGATATGGGATGCATGACAACGACAACAACGCACGGAGACAAAACCCGAACCTGAGAAAATAAAATAACTTAACGCCGGAAATGGCAAGAGTTGGATTACATATTGGGTAAATCATATCCGCAGTGTTACAACACTCCACCACTATGAAAGGATCTCGTCCCGAGATCTAGGACTGAAAGAACGCCGGGTATTCATAACGGAGGTGATCCTCGCGTTCCCAGGTGGCTTCACGGTCGGAATGGTGTGACCACTTGACTTTGAGGAATTTGATTGACTTGTTGCGAGTCTTGCGTTCAGTCTCTTCAAGAATAGCAACGGGGTGCTCACGATAAGAGAGATCTTCTTGGAGCTCAATGTCTTCAAAGTTGACGGCGCGGTCAGGAGTCTTGAAGCACTTTCAAAGCTGAGAGACATGGAACCCGTCATGCACATTTGCAAAGTTTGAGGGAAGCTCGAGTTGATAGGCGAGATCGCCTCTCTTGCTGACAATCTTGAAAGGTCCCACGTATCTAGGGGCAAGCTTCCCTTTGATACCGAAGCGACGAGTACCTTTCATTGGAGAGACGCGGAGGTAAACATGATCTTGGATCTCGAAAGCCAAATCACGGTGCTTACTATCATAGTAGCTCTTCTAGCGGGATTGGGCTGCTTTGAGGTTATCTCGAATGACTTTGCACATTTCCTCTACCTCTGTGATTAAGTCATTTCCCAGAAGTTGATGTTCACCGGTTTCAGACCAGTTGAGAGGGGTACGACACTTCCTGCCATACAGAATTTCGAATGGGGCCTTGCCCGAACTTGCTTGAAAACTGTTGTTGTAGGAGAATTCAACATATGGAAGACAATCCTCCCACTTCATGCCGAAGGAGATCACACAAGCCCTGAGCATATCTTCAAGAATCTGGTTGACACGCTCGACTTGACCGCTAGTTTGAGGATGGAAAGCTGTGCTGAAGCGGATGTTGGTGCCTATGGCCTTCTAAAAAGAATCCCAAAACTTGGAGGTAAAGATGCTGCCACGGTCTGAAGAGATCACTTGAGGAATACCATGCAGAGAGACAATTCGCGAGGTATAGAGCTCCGTCAATTGAGCTGCAGTGATAGACTCTTTGATAGGCAGAAAGTGAGCCACTTTAGTGAGTTTGTCGATGACAACGAATATAGCATCATTGCCACACTTGGACTTTGGAAACCCAGTCAAGAAGTCCATCTCAATGTGGTCAAACTTCCATTCTGGAATGGCAAGAGGTTGGAGGAGACCAGCTGGCCTCTGGTGTTCTGCCTTCACTCTTCTGCAGACATCGCATTCATTCACGAACTGAGCAATCTCGCGCTACATTCGAGTCAACCAATAAGCCTGCTTGAGGTCCTGATACATCTTCGTGCTCCCAGGGTGGATGGAGAGGAGAGAATTGTGAGCCTCGTTCATGATCACTTTACGAAGGTCACCTTTGGGCACAACAATACGATCCTCGAAGAAGAGAGTGTCCTTGTCATCAAGGCGGTAGCACTTGTACTTGGGTTGACTCTTGGCAATCCCAATCTTCACCTTTTTCACCATAGCATCAAGAAGCTGAGCTTGGCGAATCTGGTCTTCCAAGGTAGGAGAGACTTGAAGGTTGGCGAGGAAACCTTGAGGAACAACTTACAGATTAAGTTTGCGGAAAGCTTCACAAAGCTCGGGTTGATAAGGCTTGAGAATCAGACTGTTGCAATAAGCCTTCCTGCTCAATGCGTCAGCAATCACATTGGCCTTGCCTGGAGTATACTCGATACTCGAATTATACTCTTGAATCATTTAGACCCATCGAGTTTGCCTGAGGTTGAGATTAGGCTGAGTGAAGATGTACTTGAGACTCTTGTGGTCAGTGAAAATGTCCACTTTTCTTCCCAATAAGAGATGTCTCCAAGTCAAAAGAGCACGCACCACTGCCGCCAACTCGAGGTCATGAGTGGGGTAGTTCTTCTCGTTGGGCTTTAACTGGTGAGAGGTATAAGCCACAACTTTCTTCTCTTGCATCAACACTGCACCGAGACCTTGGAGAGAGGCATCGCAAAAGACCTCGTACGGTTTGGATTCGTCAGGAGGAGTCAGAACTGGAGCAGTGACCAATTTCTCTTTCAAAGTGTTGAAAGCAATGTCACACTCCGGAGACCAAACGTACTTGACATGCTTCTGGAGAAGATTTGAGAGAGGCTTTGCGATCTTAGAAAAGTTTTCAACGAATCTTCGGCAGTAGCTTGCGAGACCGAGGAAGCTGCGGAGTTGCTTCATGTTCTGAGGTGGTTCCCAATTCACAATTGCAGACACCTTCTCAGGATTCACTGCAATGCCCTTGGCAAAGATGATATGACCAAGATAAAGAACCTCATCGAGCCAAAATTCGCACTTGGAGAACTTGGCGTAGAACTGGTGTTCCCTCAGCTTATCGAGTACCAAACGCAAGTGCTTGGCATGATCTTCCTTGTTCTTTGAAAAGACCAGAATGTCGTCGAGATAGACCAAAACGAAGTCATTGGTGTAGGTGTTGAAGATGAAGTTCATCATGCAAGAGAAAGTCGGAGGAGCATTGACGAGGCCAAAAGACATGACAGTGTATTCATATGAACCAAAGCTTGTCCTGAAAGCCGTCTTGGGAATATCTTGCTCACGGATTCGAATCTGATGATAACCCAAACGGAGATCAACCTTGGAGAATACTTGGGCACCTTTGAGTTGTTCGAACAACTTGTTGATGTTGGGAAGTGGGTATTTGTTCTTGATGGTCTTCTTGTTCAATGGACGGTAATCAACACAAAGTCGGTCCGTTCCATCCTTCTTATTCACAAAAAGAACACCACAACCCCACGGAGAAGAACTAGGTCGGATGAGACCCATTATCTCTTGCATATCGAGTTGCTTCTTCAGCTCCTTCAACTCTTCAGGTCCGAGCTTGTAAGGACGCTTGCACACTGGTTCCGTACCAGGCTCGAGATCGATGACGAATTCAACTAGCCGGTGCGGAGGCATTCCTGGAAGCTCTTCTGGAAAGACGTCTTGATATTCGCAAACGACTGGAATTTGCGAGATGGCATCCAGTTCACCCTTCTCATTGAGGGAAAACAGACGAATTGTATTATCCCGAGCAGCAAAGACAATTACACCCTCAGACGAATGAGTCAATTGGATCTGCCTGGCTGCACAATCAAGCTGAGCCTTGTGCTTAGAAAGCCAATCCATCCCGAGAATAA
This sequence comes from Triticum aestivum, assembly GCF_018294505.1. Lineage (NCBI taxonomy): Eukaryota > Viridiplantae > Streptophyta > Magnoliopsida > Poales > Poaceae > Triticum > Triticum aestivum. The sequence goes on from NC_057800.1 coordinate 520,729,854, forward strand.
GATCAATATCCGAGTTACCAAGAATCATTGGAGAAGCCAGAAACTTGAAATCACCCATCGAGATAGAAATATCCGGAACCTCGTAGTTAGCAAGCAAACAACTACTCGGAGAGACAACTGCTGACGGTTTATGCATAACTTGAGAATACCACCCATGTTTAGATGCAAAAGGTCTCGAGATGAAACAATGCGATGCACCAGAACTTTTGCAGGAACATCGTTAATAGGAAGTTTACCCATGATGACATCTGACGAATCCTCTGCCTGAGCTGCATTCACCATGTTAACCTTGGCGTACTTGGGGTTATGCTTGACCACAACTGTACTTGCCGATGTCACAGGAGGAGGAGGAGGGAGACGCCTCTGATTGAAGCACTTGTTGGCATAGTGACCCTTCTGTTGGCACTTGTTGCACGTGACCTCTGAAAGCGGACGGTGATACGGAGCACTCGATCTTGGAGCTTGAGACGAAGTCTTGTTCTGAAAGCCAGGGTTGGGTGGGTGGGAAGATCCACTGCCACCTTTGCTCTTCTGCTGATACGGCTGACGAAACGGAGGAGGAGGAAGCCAATACTTCTGCTGCTTGGCCACTTGAGTAGAGGAAGAAGGAGTAGCATCTCTGACTCGCTTCTTGGAAGCATCACACCTCAGTTGAGAAGCCTCTTGCTTCAATGCCATGTTGTAGAACTCATCATACCTCAAGGGCTCAAAGAGGACAAGAGCTAGCTGAATTTCTTCTCTGAGACCACCCCTGAACTGGTATATCATGTTCTTCTCGTCAGGGACGTCCTCCTTAGCAAAGCGGGCCAGCTTCTGAAACAACTTGTTGTAGTCATAGACAGACAAAGAGCCTTGCTTCAGGTTGCGGAATTCCTCACGCTTGCTTTCAACCACGCTCTGAGGAATATGATGAGCTTTGAAGTCTTGATAGAATTCATCACAGGTAATCACACGGCCTCCTCTGGAATCCTTGTACTGCTGGAACCATTCTACAGCTTGGTCTTTGAGTTGGAAGGAAGCGAACTTGACAAAGTCCTCAGGCCTGATGTTACTGCACTCAAAATGCTTGCACAAGTCCACGAGCCAATCGTCAGCATCAGTTGCCTCAACACAATTGCTGAAAGTCTTTGGCCCGTTAGCAAGGAACTGGTTGAGTGTAGCAAAGTGATTCTGGTTGTTGCCTTGGTTGCCTTGGTTCGCTTGATTGCGCTCTTGAAGAATTTGCATGATCAACTATGTGTTTGCATTGGTTGCGGCCATCACAGCTTGCCATGCCTCCGGAGGAGGGGAGGTGGTGGCGGATCCTGATTCTGATTCTGATTGCTGCTCTTAGCGGGAGCCATCCTAAAGAGGGTGACAACCGTTAGCACATTGACAGATAAAATAAAGCTGAATCCAACGGGTTGAAATTGCAACATATAGTCTTCACATCCGAACAAAATGAACGAATGCATTCCACTTGAAATGGTCACATATCCATAAATTGAGAAGCCACTTAGAATTTAGGTAGAGGAATAAATCAACAAGGTACGAAGCAAGAACGAATACTCGGTAAGAAATCCCCATCTCAAACCAAATATCCGTGGAAGAAGAACTAGAGCTACAAGAATTCCCACCTATGAAACTCCCGAACCTTTCCGGTTATGCAATCAGGTGTTGGGGATACAGGGGAAGCATAATATCTCACCCAAAACTAGCAAATCCTACATCCAGCTGTATCCATCCTTCAACACATAACCGAGAAAAACTTCGGAAACCATCTACCTCAACCTTCGAAAAGCATCCGTTATACAAGTTATGGCAATACTCCCGAACTCCCGCCCCAGTACTGGGTGGCGTCGAGGTTATCTCACCAACGAACTGCATAAAAGAGATTTTCTATGTCAGCGTACTAAACTCAGGTATTTCAGAACTGCAACGATAAAATTGTGACGACAACACCTCGGAGCTCAACTCCCCGGGACACTGCCACAACCCCTAAAGACAGGAGGCACCAAGAACAATGTTCTCGTCACAAAACCATCGGAATGATTCCAAGATACCCGCGTGATCCTAAATTTTTTTTCGTGAAATTTGAGAAGAGAAGAGTCAAAACTCTACATCATGATGCCTTACCAGAGCGATGAGGAGACTGGGAATAAAAAGAATTCCTAAACTCTCCTATATATAATTCCTAAATGACTCAAAACATTTTTTAGACTCAACAACGGCTGCTAAAAAGGATCAAGCAATGGGGGTTCCTAAGGTCGGGGAAGGCTCTGATACCAACTTGTAACGCCCTCGATGCGGCTATAGCTCCTACGTGTCGAGGCACGACTTAGAGGCATAACCGCATTGAAAGCAATGTCGCAAGTTAGGCAATCTTCACAACATCCCATGTAATATATAGATAATAAAAGGGGAGATACATAGTTGGCTTACACTCGCCACGTCAATCAAAGTACATAAATAGCATTACAACATTCAAACACTCATGGCCCGACTATGATGCCAAAATAAAAGATCAACCCAACATGCGACATGGTCCCGATCGCCCCAACTGGGCACCACTACTGATCATCAGGGAAAGAAACATAGTAACGGCGTGAGTCCTCGTCGAACTCCCACTTGAGCTCAAGCGCGTCATTTGGAACGGAGTCATCAGGCCCTGCATCTGGTTTGGAAGTAATCTATGAGCCACAGGGACTTAGCAATCTCGCACCCTCGCAATCAAGACTATTTAAGCTTATAGGTAAGGCAAGGTACAATATGTGGAGCTGCAGCAAGCGACTAGCATATATGGTGGCTAACCTGTTCGCAAAAGAGAGCGAGAAGAGAAGGAAAAGCGCGAACGAATAACTAGAGAACAACCTGCCACAAGCATTACTCCAACACCGTGTTCACTTCCCGGACTCCGCCGAGAAGAGACCATCACGGTAACTCACACAGTTGGTTCATTGTAATTAAGTTAAGGTTCAAGTTATCTACAACCGGACATTAACAAATTCCCATCTGCCCATAACCGCGGGCACGGCTTTCGAAAGTTCAAATCCCTACAGGGGAGTCCCAACTTAGCCCATGACAAGCTCTCACGGCCAACGAAGGAATAGACCTTCTCCCGAGACATTCCGATCAGACTCGGTATCCCGATTCTACAAGACACTTCGACAAGTTAAAACAAATCCAGCAATACCGCCCGAATGTGCCGACAAATCCCGATAGGAGCTGCATATATCTCGTTCTCAGGGCACACTCAGATTGTCTAAACTTCCGATAGGCCAGCCCAGAGTTGCCCCTGGTGGCCATCGGCAGCTGACGAGGTGGACCAACACTCAGAGGAGCACTGGCCCGGGGGGGTTTAAAATAAGATGACCCTCGGGCTCCAGAAACCCAAGGGAAAAAGGGGCTAGGTGGCAAATGGTAAAACCAAGGTTGGGCATTGCTGGAAAAGCTTTAATCAAGGCGAACTATCAAGGGGTTCCCATTATCACCCAACCGCGTAAGGAACGCAAAATCCGGGAACATAACACCGATATGACGGAAACTAGGGCCGCAAGAGTGGAACAAAACACTAGGCGAGAGGCCGAGCCTTCCACCCTTTACCAAGTATATAGATGCATTAAGATAACAAGATAATATAATGATATCCCAACAAGTAAATAATGTTCCAACAAGGAACGGTCTCCAATCTTCACCTGCAACTAGCAATGCTATAAGAGGGGCTGAGCAAAGCGGTAACATAGCCAATCAACGGTTTGCTAGGATATGGTGGGTTAGAGGTTGGACATGGCAAATAGGGAGGCATGATAAGCAAGTGGTAGGCATCGTAGCATAGGCATAGCAAAAGAGCGAGCATCTAGCAAAGCAAAGATACAAGTGATTTCGAGGGTATGATCATCTTGCCTGCAAAGTTGACAGAGTTGACTGGATCCTCGAAAGAAAACTCAATGGGCTCCTCATTAGCGAACTCGTCTCCCGGCTCTACCCAAACAATACAAACAAGCAACAAGGACACAATCAACCACGTGCAAATGCAAACAACATGATGCAAACATGGTATGCTATGCGGGATGCGATATGTGATGCATATGCAAGATTTGACAAGGAATGAATGTACCTGGCCTCAACTTGGAAATGCAAGTGTGCCACTGGAAAGGTGAGATGAAATCGCTTGAAAACGATATAAAGAACGTCGGAATCAGAGTTACGGTTTGGAAATGGCAAGCAATTCAAATATGGCACCGGTCTGCGATATACAGCAAGTAGCCATCTAAATGCAACAAGATGAATATGCTATAGCACTCAAACATGACAAAAAAAATACATGGCAGGGATCCATTCATGAAGCTTAACAAAATATGAACTCTGAGCTACGGCCAATTCATCCATTAACAGGTTCAAACAAGCATGGCAAAAATGTATTTGGTAAACAGATTTCAGACTTGGTGAAATTAACACTTGTCTGGAATCTCAGATCAGGTAGCACACTTTGGAGCATGAAAACTATATGCTATAGGGCCTGAACATGGCAAAGTAAAGCATGGCATGGAGCTACTCAAAGAGCTTAACAAAAGTCCCTTAGTGACCTTGAGCCAAAAGGGATCAGAAAATACATTTGCAAGCATGTGAACATGGCAAAAACATAATCAGTTCACAGACTTAGTGAGAAACTGGAGCATGCTAAATCAGATATCAAGTAGGCATGTTTACGAGCTCGATGCACTCACTACAGAGCAAGTCATGACAATCTAAGCATACACCCATCAAGAATATACATTATACAAGCTATACATGGCAAGAACAATAACATAGCATGCACGGATCAACTACAACATCCTCGGCAAAATCACTAACAAGTAGACAATCTGGCCAGATTCACGAAATAGAAAAAGTAGAGCTCGATTGACTCAAGCTAGGGTGCTCCATTATTGCAAACAAAGACATGGATGGATAGAGCACTACAAGATTAACAAAACATCCTTACTGATCATCCTCAAAAGAGGCACGGATCACTAGGAAACAACATGAACATATGGCATATTGAGATAAACAGATCAAGGACTTAGTGGAATTGCTAAGTCTCTGAAATCAGCATTAACGAATGCACCACTTTGCAAGCTTGTGCTAGTCACCACACACATCACAAAAATACATGGGTTGCACCTCTGGAAAGATGGCAAAACATATAACAAAACACATGTAGAGCTCAGGGGCATATCATGCACACAATAATCATGGCAAAAATGACAAATGTCTAATTGGAGCAGCAGATCTGACAATTATCTCAAATAGCACTCTTCCAACAGCATTTCGGGCATCAAGATGAACTTAAATGAAAATGATGCAATGAGATGAAATGATGTGCTCTCTGGGGCGAACATTTTGATATGCTATATGCCCAAAACGGAGCTACGGATGCAAAGATGTAGCAGGTCAAAGTATGCAAATTAAACTAGGACTTAGTAAAAAAAAGGGTCAACCCCTAGGGTTTTCTAGATCTGGATCGGATCTCGCCGGAGCATGCAAAACGAGGATCGCCGGGGATGGAGTTGGAGGATGCCGGAGCTCGTCGGGGAAGCGGGGGCCGGCCGGATCTCGCCGGATCCGGGGCCGGGGCGCCGCTAG